>NC_061096.1:62529510-62564510 GCF_015104395.2 Macrobrachium nipponense
CTCCAGTGGAGGGCTTTTGCCACTGAATCATGCCTCTTTTTGTACTGGTTCTGTGCAAGTGCCGGGCATTCACTTGCTATGTGGTTTATGGTTTCATTTTTCGTATTGCACTTCCTAAATATGGGAGAGATGTTATTTCCGTCTATCGTTCTTTGAACATATCTGGTTCTTAGGGCCTGGTCTTGTGCCGCTGTTATCATTCCTTCAGTTTCCTTCTTTAGCCCTCCCCTCTGTAGCCATTGCCATGTGTCATCGCTGGCTAGTTCTTTAGTCTGTCTCATGTATTGTCCATGCATTGGTTTGTTGTGCCAGTCCTCTGTTCTGTCTGTCATTCTCTTGTCTCTGTATGTTTGTGGGTCTTCGTCTACTTTTATTAGTCCTTCTTCCCATGCACTCTTTAGCCACTCGTCTTCACTGGTTTTCAGATATTGACCCAGTGCTCTGTTCTCGATGTTGACGCAGTCCTCTATACTTAGTAGTCCTCTGCCTCCTTCCTTTCGTGTTATGTATAGTCTGTCCTTATTTGCTCTTGGTGTAGTGCTTTGTGTATTGTCATATGTTTCCTGGTTTTCTGATCTATGCTGCGGAGTTCTGCCTTCGTCCATTCCACTATTCCTGCGCTGTATCTGATTACTGGCACTGCCCATGTGTTTATGGCTTTTATCATATTTCCGGCGTTGAGTTTTGACTTGAGTATCGCCTTGAGTCTCTGCATATATTCTTTCCTGATCGTGTCCTTCATCTCTTGGTGTTTTATATCCCCTCCTTCCATTATTCCCAGGTATTTGTATCCTGTCTCATCTATGTGTTTGATGTTGCTCCCATCTGGTAGCTTTATCCCTTCAGTTCTCGTTACTTTGCCTTTTTGTATGTTGACTAAGGCGCATTTTTCTATTCCAAACTCCGTCCTGATGTCCCCAGATACAATCCTTACAGTCTGGATTAGGGCATCTATTTCCTTGATGCTCTTACCATACAGCTTGATGTCATCCATGAACATCAGATGGTTGATTCTGTTGCCTCTTTTCTTGAGTTGGTACCCGACATCCATCTTCTGTAGTACTTTTGTCATGGGAATCATGGCTACTACGAAGAGTAGTGGGGACAGTGAGTCGCCCTGGAAGATTCCTCTCCTGATATTAACCTCTGCTAGTCTTATTCCAGAGCTTGTAAGTATTGTATTCCAGTTGCGCATTATATTTTTGAGGAAGCTGATGGTGTTTTCCTCTGCCCCATATATTTTCAGGCATTCTATTAGCCATGTGTGTGGTATCATGTCGAAGGCTTTCTTATAGTCTATCCATGCCATGCTTAGGTTGGTTTTCCTTCTCCTACTGTTGTTCTTCATTACCATTTTGTCTATCAGGAGCTGGTCTTTTGTGCCCCTACACTTCCTTCTGCAGCCTTTCTGTTGGTGGGGGATGGTGTTTGTCTCCTCTAGGTAATCGTATAGACTTTCACTGATGATACCTGTTAGTAACTTCCACATTATTGGTAGGCAGGTGATAGGTCTGTAGTTACTGGCTATATTTCCCTTACTCTTGTCTTTTTGTACTAAGGATGTTCTTCCTGTGGTCATCCATTTGGGTGCATGGTGATTTGAGATACAATGCTGGAGTTGTTCTGCTATTCGTGAGTGTAGGGCCTTGATGTTTTTGAGCCAGTATCCATGGACTTCATCGGGACCTGGGGCTTTCCAGTTTGGCATTTTCTTTAGTTGGTGTCTGACTGTGTCTGTCGTGATCTCTGTGAATCTTTGTTTTATTCTCCCTGTTTCTTCTTCCTTGACTTCCTGGAGCCATGTTGCATGTTTGTTGTGTGATACCGGATTGCTCCATATGTTTTCCCAGAGTCTCTTCGGCTTCAGGAATTTCTGGGTGGTTGTCTTCCCCTCTTAGTTGGCTGTATAGTCTTTTCTGGTTGGTTCCGAATAGTTTGTTCTGTTGGTATCCCTTATTCCTGTTCATGTACCGTTGGATCTTATGTGCTTTGGCCTTAAGCCTCTGTTTTACATCTTCTATTGTGTTGTTTAGTCCCCTCTCTTGTACTTTGTATTTCTCGTTGAGTTCCTCCCTTGTTTTCTTGCTTCTTAGCCTTTTTTCTGCCATCTCTTTCAGTTTACTCAAGTCAGATCTCATCACCATGATTTGCTTTTCCAGGCGCCTTTTCCAAGGAGGTTGCTGTTTTGGTTTCTGTTGGGTTGGTTGTGCTGGTGGTGTTGGTGTTCGAATCCCCATCAGTTCTGCTACTAATCATGCTCCTGCATATGCCAAGTTATTATTATTATTATTATTATTATTATTATTATTATTATTATTATTATTATTATTATTATTATTATTATGGAGGATATGCTTACATCCCTGCTACATTATACATCCGAGATTCGTTTTATTCTTTGCATTTAATCTTTCATTTTTATCCTTTTATCTTTACTCACTCATCTTCTCTTACGTCTCCACTATCTACGACTACAATACAATAGTACAATAATAATGATGATATCGGATTGTTTCCCTGTCTTCGTAATTTTCACCCTTTCAGTCTACTCTTTGTTTTCTCCTATTACTGCTACTATTTGCTCTTAATCCTTCTTTTATTCCTCTTCCATTTGCTATTACTACTACTACTACTACTACTACTACAACTACTACTACTACTAACAACTTAACAAGATATGATTTCAGTATATTTAGTAAAGATTTTAGTAATTTTTATTATATAAAGTATATATTTTTAGGTGCAAAATTTAATTTTTTATCGGTTTTGTCTATCATCATTCATCATTTTTTACGTTCATATGTGAACACTATTATCATTCATTTATTCATAATTTATCACACTCATTTATATTATTTCATTTTCATTAGGGCGCTGAATTATCCTGATGAGTTCCGGTTCTTGGTCCTCGAGATCTAAATTTTATAATTAATCAATCTACAGCACCAGCTATTACTACTACTGATAATTCTTTTTTTTACATTCCTCTTTCATTCATCACCACTACATCTATGACTGATAGCAACTGCCTTCCGTTTTCCTTCAAATAATCTTCCATTTAATCAGCCACATCACAAATAACGTCACTATTTCTGTCTCCTGCGTCAGGTGGGTACTCCCTGGAACGCGCCCCGTCCAGCCTCTCCGACTACGGCGACATCTCCTCGGCGTCCTCCTCGCCCCTCGATTCCCCGCTGTCCCAGATCCTCTACAGCTTTGGATGATTGACGGCCCACGCCCATACCTACGCCCACGGGCATTCCCTCACGCACGGACACGTCCATCATCTTCACCAACACCACCACCTGGCGCAGGGGCAAGGTCACCACCATCAAGCCGGGCAGCAGGTCGATGATGGGTCGGAGCCACAGGGGTCGTCGCGAGTGCCGGAGGTCACCACCTCCTCTTCCAGGATGGCACTGGGGGCCGGCGGCGGCGGCGGCGGCGGCGGCGGGCATCACGGTTCGGAATCCGCTGCCGCCATCTTGGGAATGGGCGTAGGTTTGGGAATGGGGATCTTCAGGACGGAAGGGAGAGGAGGAGGAGGAGGAGGAGGAAGAAGTGAAGGAGGAGGAGGAGGAGGAGGGGAGTATCATAATATGTATCTGAATCCTACTCCTTTAGGGAGAGAGGAGCTCTATTCCTCTCCAGGGTCCCAAGACAGGGACGAGTTCATGATCAAGCAGGACCGAGATGACTTGAGACGAAGCTGTGCCGAGAGGGACGATGCTTCGTCGTGATGACGATTTCTGAGTGGAGGTCACAGTGATTTCGCTAAAGAATCCAGTAATGCCAAACGAACCAAAACAAAAAAGAACAAGACTTCTTCCTCCCAATGGCAAAACTTCGTCTGAAATTTAGGCGTGACAATTTTACCGCAGGTGATAACGATCGAATCCACTAGTGACAGCTTCTGTAGATGGAAAACATTACAAATATCCTAAGGAACTAATACATCTATACGAAAATATGATATATGTAAGAATTTGTATCCATAACTTGGCAAATTCTTGAGCTTCTCGTAACAGAAAAATTCAAGCCGTAAACAGCAAATTTAGCTTTAGTTTATTTATTTATTTATTTTTTTTTTTTAACAACTGACATAGATGCAACGTAGATATTAGGAGTATTCAACCGACGCCATTCAACTCTTTTTCTCTCCATATTTCGAGATGCCAACACGTCATTGACAATTTAAGCTCGAAATGTGACATCATAAGTGATGTGATGTCACTCGTGACAATCGAAACTCTAAATATATAACTTCGTGATGATGATGATGTCAGATTCCTGATAAGATATTTCGTTTCAAAGTTGAAATCCTGAAGTGTGACGTCACAAATGATGCAGTTCAATGTCAGCCGTGACATCACAGGTAATACAGTTCAGTTCGAGGTATGACATCACATATGGCAGTTCAGACTCAGACTACAAAAGTGTCGAAGTCCAGCTCTAGAGGTGACATCACCAGCATGAAAATCCATATTCAAACCGTGACATCAAGTGATCTCATCCAAATCTGAGTCGTGAATTCGTTAATGATTTGTTTCAAATCCAGATACAACATTGCCGATGTCAGCCTTCAGAGACTCGAGGTCAAGTATCAACGATGATGTACATTGTGGTTCGAGTGGCACTCCAGACTCGAGGAGCAACTTCACAAGTAATATAATCCAGTGCCAGATGCATGACAAGTGTTCAAGTTCAAACTCGAGGCGTTGTTTTCAAAATTTCTGAGAGGTGTCGTAATAGGAATGATTATAATAATAGCCTTGCTGTGCTCAGATGGCGGATTTGAGGGGCTGCCCATACCTGGTCACGTGCCCCCCGGCCCCCCCAACCCTCCCATGGATATGAATAACAGAACATTGTTTTCTTTCAATAAAATATTATGAGTAGCAAAAATTTGCTTAGTTAATGATTATTTCAACAACAATAGGAATAACAGTACAACACCAAAAACAAGAAGAACGCCAACCGCTATTCACTGTTGGGCATTGTCCTGATTTCCTAACTGAAACTTGTTTTTCGTACGCTCCTTTTTATACACTAACGCAAAAAAAAATCTCAGACGTACTATTGTTATATATTGCTAATTCGCTTCATCGAAAACCTCCAGTAGTTCTGTTCATAAAGCGTTGGTGACTTGACATCATGTAAAAAAAATTTTGTTCATGGAACGTTGTTAACTTTTTTTTTTTTTTTTTTTTTTTTACAGTGCTACTATTTTTCCATTATATATAGTTTACATTTTAGAATGAAGCTTTTCTCTGCCCTTTTGAATCGCAGACTTTTATATTAATTTCATAAGCTACTGAAGTAATTTTGGTAATGGGAAGCATTTTAATACTGTATATATATGTGTGTATATATATGTATATATACATACATATATGTGTATATATATTTATATAACGATATAATGTACACACGCATACTACATATATGACTGTAGGTATTTATGAACAGGTCTATAATAAAAACACGAATTGTATGTATACAAATGTACAGGTTAATATTAAACAAACACAATACTCATAACAGCTATTATTTTGTGAACATGGGATTTGGTCATGTATATTGTTACTGCACGGTGATCACATGTACAGCGTGTACATGTTTGTGATATTACATGCTGTCGTAGTCGTATAAGGTTCATCAAAGGTCGTCATATGCAATATGCAGCAAGCTCCTTTTTTTGTAGGACTCGTGATCTCTACATGGAATGTAAATAATTAAGATCATATTGACTGTAGTTATGGAGAGTTTGTTAAGCCATCTGTAGAACTGGAACGTAGCCTGATAAAATAATTATAATTTAGCGTCGTTTATATTGTACGTTTTTGCACTAATAATCAACTTGCAATTTTTTTTTTTTTTGCTTTTCCAAGTTCCGTCTACATATTCTCCTTTTATTTTTGATCTTGTTTACCACATTGAGCTTCCAAAATGTTAACTGTTTTCTAATTGATATTTGACTATTTAGATACAGAATTGATGATAATGTATTTCATGTACGAATGATATGCACGTGGGAAAATTTACACGAATATATTATTGAGTTGATTCTCTATTTTTCATAATTTCTGTTAATGTGCATATGGAAGCACATAAATTAGAATGACTCATATTTCCATATGTATATTGGTATACATTATATACAGCTGCATACCCTTTATATGTCAACCTTAATGGCAGCCACTTTCATAACCAGTAGTTGAAATCATTTTGTATTCCAGAGCTCTGTCGGCATGTGGCACTGAAATGAAAGTCCTTTAAATTGTATTAGATGAAAAAAATATACATTTTATCACCATTACGGAATGTCCTTTACCCGTATTTCAGCAAGTGTCGAAGACACTGAATGCTTCAGTGGTTACTCGTGAGCGAGGAAGAAGAGCTGAATGGAAGTATAATCCTACCCGTAGAATTTGTACGGGCAATTTTGTATGTCATGTCGTTTCTTCGACCTTCACTTGTTTGTCGAAGCCATATCAGGTAAGAAAAATGGCCGTTGTATACATATTTTCAGATATAGTAGCTTTTGAGATATGTATATTTGTACCAGGGAGTTTTCCATCGAAAGCGGTTATGCCGAGCGCTTCCTGATTGTCTGCTGTCTAGCATGCGTGCGATGGCGGGAAGAGGTAGTTCGCTCGCCAGTCGCCACTTGTTTTAGTGCTCAACGAGCGTTTACAAGGTGAGCGCGTTTTTTTTGCTAGTTCATTGGACACCCCCTCCCCCCACCTCCCCAATCAGGTAGCCCGGATGGGGTCGAGTCACACACTGTAGAACAACCCGTCATCAGTACTGGGGTATAACGATGAAATAAATACAGTTCGAGCTAAACCTATTTATTCAAAATTATATAAATCACATTTATATTATAGAAAAGTACATCAATTGGCCAATGGGGAATGTAAGTCTTGAGCTAGAATCCGTTAGATTTTGGTTTAGAACCAGTCTTAGAAGGGTTGATCTTCCGAAGTGTTTCATGGCCTATACTCTGTTTTATTTCCATCTGTCCATCCGCCTGTGGTGTTTTTGCATGGTAACACTGCGTCCCAGGCTGTAAATAGTTACGCTTTGTGTAAGTTTAAGGTAAATAAATGAATATCTAGGTGTACGTTTGCAACTGAAAAGTGTTTTAATAATTTACTGTATGGGAATTACACCGTTAAGATTCGAAATAGGATATTATTCAAAGCCTAGGACGCAGTGTTACCATGCGCAAACACCACAGGCGGATGGACAGATGGAAAAAACAGAGTATAGTCAACGTCCAGTAATAGAGTTCAATTCAGTCGTTCTCTTTACCGGGCAGTGGGTGGGGGAGTGCTGTTACTTACCCATGTGATTTACAGTGACTTTATGATGTGATTTACCGCTCAGGGCTAGCATTTCCTAAGGATTAATTGAAACCATCTGTCAATGTCAAGTATGCAAGCCTGCAACCGGGGAGGAGATTTGCGGATGTTTTGCCGATATCATTTTCCTGAAACTATACCGTTTGGTCCTCGGATGAATTTTCGTAGTTGTGGAAACGATGGTGGAGAATTATGGACGCAGATATTGAGGCTGCGTTACTAAACCGAACCACAATTTTTTTTTTTATGACAAAAGAGGAAAGTTGCCGGAGCAGGTGCAAGATTTAACAGGGAAGGGGACAGGTTAGATAAATTATGTTAGAAGTAATAAGTGTTTAGGTAACAAAATTAAACGAGACTCGGGAAAGAGCCGTGGTGGGTATAGGTCACACTTCAACGGGGAATTCATATAAGTTAGACCTGTGGAGTGTGTTAACGGTGACGCGCGTGAGTTTACAAACCAATGCGGGAACTGTGAACTTCAAGGAGGGACAATTGACGTGCAAGGAGGTATTCTGGAACCTGTCTTATTTATGTAATTGGAGGAATGGCCGAACGGGAATAAGAACAATCTGGGGATTCAAAGTAAGTAGAGCAGTATTATAAAAAGTAGTTGTCTTTTGTAAACAATAGAAGCTTTGAATCAATTCGTTATCATACCCTGTAGCACAACCATTTTAACATTATCCCCTGTACGGAAAAACTGAGATTTAAAAGTAAGTAGAGCAGTATTATAAAAGTAGTTGTCTTTTGTAAACAATAGAAGCTTTGAATCAATTCATTATCATACCCTGTAGGACAACCGTTTTAACATTATCCCCTGTACGGAAAAACTGAGGTTTCAAAGTAAGTAGAGCAGTATTATAAATACTGTCTTTTGTAAACAATTGAGAAGTAGCTTTGAATAAATTTATCGTAGCATAACCATTTTAAAATTATCCCCTTTACGGAGACAATGAGAATTCAAAGTAAGTAGAGCAGTATATTATATAAATATAATTGTCTTTTGTAAATAATTTTGAAGCAGCTTTGAATCAATTTATCGTACTACCCCGTAGCACAACCATTTTACCATAATCCCCAGCAACTTTAGGCGCATAAACCTCATTCCAACTAAAGTTAACCAAGAATGTGTCACCAACATGTTCAAATGTCATAGCCTGAGAAGCATAGCTGAAAAGATATGTATATAGTAACGAATACCAAAAATCGCTTTGCAACAAACTTTAGTGCCTTTCGTATTAGAAGTTATATAGATATATGATACCGAAGAATTAACTTAGTTCTAACACCGATTTGCCATATATATATATATATATATATATATATATATATATATATATATATTTATATATATATATATATATATATGCATATAAATATGTATATAATTATAATATGCATACATACATATATATATATTATATATATATATATATATATATATATATATATATATATATATATATATATAGGATATATATATATATATATATATAACATTTGTATATATATATATATATATATATATATATATATATATATATATATATATATATATATATATATATATATATATATATATATATATATATATAATGTTTGCTTCTGTGTATGCGTCTAAATAAACAACATAGTAAACAAAGATGCCAAATAGCCGAAGAAGAGGAAGCCGAGAGGAGGAGGAGAAATGAGTGTGACCATCTCGTCATTAATCTCATTAGAGCAGTGTTAACACAACTCCCCTCCACCCCCTAATCCACTCCTCCTCCTCCTCCTCCTCCTCCTCCTCCTCCTCCCTCCCTCCTCCTCCTCCTCCGCCTCCTCCTCCTCCTCCTCCTCCCCTCCTATTCTTTGGACCTGATATTCGCTAAGCAAATAACAGACCGATAACCGGATTACATGATACGCGAACGACGATAAAAAAAATGAGGCGAGAAAGAGAGAGAGAGACTACATATGTGTGTGTGTGTGAGAGTAGATAGAGAGATACCTACATATGTGTGTGTGTGTGTGAGAGAGAGAGAGAGAGAGAGAGAGAGAGAGAGAGAGGAGAGAGAGAATATCACCCTAATCAACATGATTAATCGAGTTACGTTCTCCTACGATGAATTCGAGGTCTCCTATTCGACGGCATTTTTGGAACAGGCGCCGGTTTGTAATCCTGCGAATACGTTGAAAGTGTTCTAAAAGCAGAGAAGGGGGTAGGAAAATTCCTAGGTGCCTTTTGGTTTTCGATATACTGAGTCTTTTTTTTATATATATTCTGTTGCAAAATTAGTATAGACATGTATTTCGTGAGTGACTTAACTTTGTTTTGATTTTTATATATTGATTGGTGTACGTACAGATTATTTAAGAAGGTAAGAATGAATGGTTATATACGTTAGAGGCAGGCTTCCTTTCCTTATCAAAGGCCAGTAAGCTAGAGAAGGCATTCGTGAGAGAGAGAGAGAGAGAGAGAGAATATTTCTTATATAAAACAGTAAATTAAATATGACAAATGTTAGAGTGGCTTCCTCTGTCAAAGGGTACTAAGGTAGAGAATGCATTCGTGTGTGTGTGTGTGTGAGAGAGAGAGAGAGAGAGAGAGAGAGAGAGAGAGAGAGAGAGAGAGAGAGAGAAAGTGGGATATTTCTTTTGTCAAGTAGTATATATGTTATTGAGAGAGAGAGAGAGAGAGAGGAGAGAGAGAGAGAGAGAGAGAGAGAGAATGTTTAGTTTATCAAGTAGAAAACCACCAACGAATTCATATGTTTTAGAGAGAGAGAGAGAGTCACAAGGAGAGAGAGAGAGAGAGAGAGAGAGTTACAAGGAGAAAAAGAGAGTTACAAGGAGAGAGAGAGAGAGAGAAAGAGAGAGAGAGAAATGTTGAGTTTATCAAGGAGCAGACTAACGAATGCATATGTCAGGGAGAGAGAGAGAGAGAGAGGAGGAAGAGGAAAACGGAGAGGTTACACGGCTAGGCGAAGGAAGGAGAGAGAAAACAGAGAGAGAGAGAATGTTGAGTTTATCAAGGAGCAGACTAACGAATGCATATGTCAGGGAGAGAGAGAGAGAGAGAGGAGGAAGAGGAGGAGGAGGACGAGGAAGGAAGGAAGAAATCAACCAATCTCCTCCTTTACCTTTGACAAAGCATCTTTGTGCAATTCAAAGCCCTGGAGGCTTTATGAAGCTTTGTGCCGCTTTATGACGGGATCCTAAGCTCTCCCGTGCCGTTCAGCATTGTACAACATTGTACATAAACGTCCATTGGCCACGATTTACCGTTTCTTAAAGAGTACCTGTACTGGCCAAATTGCTTATCAACAATAAATTCATAGATGTTTGCAAGGCTCTTTTGGTGTTTAGTATTATGATGGCTTTGATAAATGGAGGAGGAGAGGGAAAACCCTTGTTTTTTTTCTCGCTTTTTTGTTTTTTCGTTTTTTTCTTTGGTTATATAAATAGCTGTTATTTATACTTTCTTGTTTAGTTTTTTTCTTAGGTTATATAAAATATCTTATTTATTTATTTATTTATTGCATTTTATTTCTGTCGATTTGAAAATGTTTTAGCTTCCAATATTCTCACATACTATTATACGAGTATACCTTATCTATTATCCAACCATTTCAATAAACTCACGTTTTTACTATTTCAATACTTTCATTTTATATGACTTATATTTATACCTCCTGAACTATAATTCAATACCAATAGAGATTTTTGTATGCACTGCGTTTCAATTTATTCATTCTCTCTCTCTCTCTCTCTCTCTCTCTCTCTCTCTCCATCCTCTCCATCTCTCTCTCTCTCTCTCTCTCTCTCTCTCTCACTGAGGTTTGCTTTTGATCGTCGGATCAAAAGCAAACCTCGATATTCTGAATCCAATAATGTCATAAGTAGGAGGACAGACAAGTGACTTTTTAAGCTCCAATTCACAAATGCAAATGACAAATCTAAAATGAAATTGAGTGAAAGTCTAACGAGAAGTTAAGCTTATTTTTGTTATTCGTACTCTGCTGGCTCTAGGCTAGTACTAGTGTGACCCACTGCCGACTACACAAGGCAACCTTGGTTTGTTGCAAGTTACAAAATTTAACAGTTTTTTTTCCCCGAGGCTAAAGCATTAAGTTACTTCTGAACATCCCTCAGTCTAGGTTTAATCCTTGCTTGAGAAGGTACCTTATTCTTTAACGTATGAATAATAATAATAATAATAATAATAATAATAATATAATAATAATAATAATAATTCTAGCCTAGAGGATGTCTGGCAAATCCAGACGAAAGCTCGCTACAAGAAAGAGAGAGAGAGAGAGAAACCGTACATGACTGCTGATGACTATGGTTTCATAGTTTATCTGTAAATAATAATAATAGTAATACTAATAATAATAATAATATCATAATAATAAATCATCGAGCCGTGTGCTGGATTTTATAAGAACAGAAATAAATCGATCATTATTCTTTTTTTTTATTCACATCACGTATTAATCCCGTAGTGAAGAATCATGTGGGTATTACACATTATGCGCAACGAGAAAAGACTATATATATATCTATATATATATATATATATATATATATATATATATATATATATATATATATTTATTTATATTATATATATATAGATAAAGTCTTATCTCATTACGCATAAAATGTATTACCCACATGATTCTTCACTACGGGATTAGTATGTGATCTGAATAAAAAAATGGAATAATGATTGATTTATCTTTGTTCTTATAAAATCCAGCACATGGCTCGATGATTTATTATATATATAAATATATATATATATATATATATACATATATATATATATATATATAATGAATCATCAAGCCATGTGCTGGATTTTATAAGAACAAAGATAAATCAATCATTATTCCATTTTTTTATTCAGATCACATACTAATCCCGTAGTGAAGAATCATGTGGGTAATACATTTTATGCGTAATGAGATAAGACTTTATCTATATATATATATATATATATATATATATATATGTATATATATATATATATATATATATATATATATATATATATATATATAATATATATATAGTCTTTTAGTCTTTTCTCGTTGCGCATAATGTGTAATACCCACATGATTCTTCACTATATATATATATATATATATATATATATATTATATATATATATATATATATATATATATATATATATATATATATATATATATATATATATATATATATATATATATTATATATATATATACATATACATATACATATACACACACACACATATATACTTATATATATATATATCTATATATATATATATATATATATATATATGTATATATATATATTATTATTATTATTATATTTTATCTCAAGCGCAGTCGAAGAGCTGATTAGATCATCACGCTTAATTCTTAGCAAATCAATGATATTGGGTGGTTAGAGTCCAAAGGTCCACCACTAGTCCTTCTTAATACCTTTCACACCGTACCACGCCTATTTTGCCCTTGGGCAAGGAAGGGTCCTTGTGTCATAAGGCCAGGTTAGTCTTGAGTATAACTCTTAACTCTCCAGAGAGGAAAAACCGATTATTTTTATGTCATTTTGCTTTATATACTTTTTAAAAGTCCTGTGGCAATTGTGCCAGAAGTCTTTATCTCCACAAAAGTTAAACTGATAATTTTAGAGTCGTTTTGTTTTATATATCCTTAAAAACATCCTGTGGGGATTGGGCCGAAATATCCTACGGCGTTGACCAATAGCCCCATCTCCTCATCCACGCCCAAACGGCGCCTCCCCCCTCCCAAAACCAGGAACAAGGAAGCCGCATTTTCGCTCGTCCCACAGTGGAAGTCCGGGGCGGCACCTTGCTGATGGAGTGACTTCATCCAAAGACTTCTTCATCTGCCTCGCACGTCACCGGCTGCCAAATTTACACTAAGTCTCGCCAATTATCCGGATCCCGCGTCCCTACACCGCAAATGACAGCTGGCACAGCAAATGTCGGCTCCAGTTCCCCTCCGTTTTAACACGACAGCTCTGACTCCTCCGCTACCACTCACTCCCTACCATCCTCACTCCCTCACACTCTAAATATCCCTTTATATTCTCCCCTACTTCCCTGGCTCCGTTTCTCGCCCCCTCTCCCCTCTTTTATTTACAGTCTTGTGCCAGTCCTCCTCCTCCCCCTCCTCCCCCTCCTCCTCCTCCCGACATACTTGTCTCCTCACCCACATCCCAAAATCTCACACCTCCCCTGGACAATCTAATTATCTCTTGTAAGACCGATGTAAACAAACATAGCCGCCCAGAGCACCTCGCTCGCTACGCCGATGATAATTTCAGATGAGTTTAGAGGCTGTAACGGTAGACGGGGGCGGAGGGGGAAGTTCCAGGGATGGTATATGGGGTGATGGGTGTGAGGCCTGGAAAGAGGTATGGAACGGTATATGGTGGCTGGTGGGTGGGCGGGAGGAGGAGGGGAGGAGGGGGGGAGTGTTGTCCACTTGGGGCAGGCGTAAACTATTCGGGGCGTGGTGCCCAGTGGTCATATTTGGCACGGCCAAGGTCCCGGAGACGTCGCTTAAATTCGTTATTGCATCTCTTTGATAACAGTACGTCTATTGCAGCGGTCTTGATATTTTATTGCGGAGGGCTTCTGCGGGCACACCACCGATGATTCCGCAGAGAAGGCTTGGCTTGGTCACGGGGGCCCCCCCTAAAAGATATACGTAATCCTTTTGTGAAGCCAATCCAGACGATCCGATCGCCTCGTACTTAGTTATTACGGTGACACTTCCTCGCAGTGGTTTATGCGAACTCTGTCCTCCCCCGTTGATTTACCCTGGAGCTATTTTGCGCCTATCAAGTCTTGAAATGTTCACGAGACACTCTTTCTCTCCCAAGATGGGAGAGAGAGAGAGATGTCCCGGTGTCGTTTAACTCCGATTGTCCGGCGGAGAGGGAAAGCGTTTTATATATATAAATATATATCCCTGTCGTGACAATATCTTAAAAAGTTGCCGTGGGAGGGAAGAAAGCGTTTGCATTGGGCCGCTGATGAACGATGCTTAGGAAAGTCTCTTGTTTATTCTACTCGTTAGTACAGGAGTACTTAAAATAACTTTTCTCTCGTTTCCTGAGCTTTAACAATTGAGTTTTAGATTGTACACTTGTTGTGATTTTAGCGATCGTATTGAGGCTTTCTCTAGGTGGTGCTCATGCGTGAATTGAATTTTAAATGTATGATGTATGTATGTGTATGCATGTATATATGTAACACACACACACACACACACACACACATATATATATTATATATATATAATATGAATATATATTATATATATATGTATATATATTATATATATATATATATATATATCTATATATATATATATATATATATATATACATGTGTGTGTATGTATGTATATATGTATGTATGTATGTATGTACGTATTATGTGTATTGTGAGAGAGAGAGAGAGAGAGAAAGAGAGAGAGAGAGAGATAGAGAGACCTTACCTTTACCTTACAGATCTTACATCATGTTCGGGTTGCCCCAGGTCCCTCAGTGTGAGGCACCTCTAATGTCTACCAGAGAGTTGCTAGTGCATCTTCCGGTATATTTTGCATCTTCCAATCTTGGATGGTCTGGGATGCAGCTTAGATATTTGTCGAGCTTATTCTTAAACGCATCTACACTCACTCCTGATATATTCCTCAGATGAGCTGGCAACGCATTGAATAGACGCTGCATTGTCGATGTTGGTGCGTAGTGGATTAATGTCCTGTGTGCTTTCCTTACTTTTCCTGGTATAGTTTTGGGCACTATTAATCTACCTCAACTTGCTCTTTCTGATATTTTTAGCTCCATGATGTTTTCGGCAATTCTTTCTATGTGTTTCCATGACTGAATTATCATGTAGCGTTCTCTTCTCCTTTCTAGATTATATAATTTTAAGGATTGTAGTCTTTCCCAGTAGTCAAGATCCTTAACTTCTTCTATTCTAGCTGTAAAGGACCTTTGTACACACTCTATTTGTGCAATATCCTTTTGATAGTGTGGGTACCATATCTTATTGCAATATTCAAGTGGACTACGAACATACGTTTTATAAAGCATAATCATGTGTTCAGCTTTTCTTGTTTTGAAGTGCCGTAACAACATTTCCATTTTTGCTTTACATTTTGCCAATAGAATTGCTATTTGATCATTGTATAACATGTTCCTATTCAACATCACACCAAGGTCTTTAACTGTTTCTTTATTTGTGATTGTCTCATTATTAGGTCCCCTATATGCATATAGCTTTCCTTCTTTGTCTCCATAATTTATTGATTCAAATTTATCAGAGTTAAATACCATCCTATTTACCTCTGCCCAATCATATACTTTGTTAAGGTCTCTTTGTAGCGCATTCCTATCTTCATCACAAGTAATTTCTCTACTTATTCTTGTGTCATTAGCGAAACTACTCACTACCAAGTCCTTAACATTACTGTCTATGTCTGGAATCATAATAACAAACAGTAAAACAGCTAACACCGTACCTTGTGGCACACCGGATATTACCTTTAGCTTCATCCTTCTCTAATATATTATGATCTACGTTGTCAAAAGCTTTTGCAAAGTCTAGATAAACCACATCTGTTTCATTTCCGTTTTTCATATTTTTGTATATGTTCTCATGGTGGACTAACAGTTGGGTTTGTGTACTTTTTCCGGGTACAAAACCATGTTGTCCTATATTAAACAAATTATTTTTTACCAAATGTTTCATAATATTTTTCTTCATTACCCTTTCACACACTTTCATAATATGTGATGTTAGACTCACAGGCCTATAATTACTTGCCTCTAGTCTTGATCCACTTTTGAAAGTAGGGGTAATATATGCTAATTTGTGCTCATCATAAATCTTGCCTGTATCTACATTTTGTCTTAATAATATTGCAAGTGGCTTTGCGATAGCATGAACTACTTTCTTTAACAAAATAGCAGGGACACCATCAGGCCCTGCAGCAGCTCCATTTTTAATTTCATTAATAGCCTGCACAATATCAGCTTCATTAATATCTATGTCTGATAAATATTCACTATTTTCATCCCTTATTTCTGTATCATTATCTTCATTATCAATTCTAGGGGTGAATTCTCTTTTATATCTTTCTGCCAATATGTTGCATATTTCCTTTTTTTTCATTCGTCAATCTCCCTTCAATTCTTAGAGGGCCTATTTCTATTCTTCTTTTATTCATCATTTTCGCATACGAGTACAATAGTTTGGGGTTTTGCTTGATATTTACTAGGGTTTTTTCTTCCAAGTCCCGTTTTTCATTTTCTTTTGATTGTATAATCTTTTGTTCTGCATTTTCTATCTTACTTTTTAGTTCGATCACTTTCCATGCATTTTTTTCTTTTGCAAGACCTTTTATCCACTTTCTGATTTTCTGGAGCAAGATCCTTCTGTCTCTTGGTATGCATGACTGATGTTTAATTTTTTCTTTGCTATATATTCATCCACTATTTTCTCTAATATTTTATATAACATCTCCGTATTTACCTTTATATCATCACTTACGAAAATGCTATCCCAATCTTTGTTTAATTCTTCATTTATTTCTGACCATTTTATATTTTTACTGTAGAAGTTGTATTTTCCATATCCTTCCCACTTTTTCATTTCTTGCTTATCTCTGTTTTCACTTGCTTTGAAATGGACTGTTAATTCTATGAAATTATGGTCTGAAATACTAGCATTATAAACTATTATTTCTTTAACATAATTCACCTCGTTCACAAATACTAGGTCTAAAGTATTTTCCTTTCTTGTTGGCAGGTGATTTATTCGTTGAATGTTGTATTCTATCAGCATGTCTAATAGCTTTTCGAATTGCCTTTTATCTTCTGCACTAATATTACTCTCTTTTTTATATGTATAAATACATATAAAAAGAGAGAGAGAGAGAGAGAGAGAGAGAGAGAGAGAGAGAGAGAGAGAGAGAGAGAGAGGGCCCCTTATCTAGCCAGACCTGAGTCATATCCAACTTACGAACGGTTTCTCTGGAATACTGCATACTGTTGCATAATATGGCTATAGAAACCATCTTCCTTTATAATATTAACACAACATGAAACCGATGTTAATAAGACTGAAAGCAAATAAGTTCCAAAATTTTGGATCTACTATCTACAGTAGATTCACATCAACTGTGCATCTGATATCTAGGCCCGTCCCTTACGACGCTCCTAATTGGCTGTTGATAAGCCAATCCCGGGGCTGGAAACTCAGTCTCTCTCGAGAGAGTTCACATAGGCTGAGAGTTTCCAGCCCTGTGATTGGTTTATCAACAGCCAATCAGGAGCGTCGTAATGGACGGACCTAGACATCAGATGCACGGTTGAAGTGAATCTACTATAGCAATGCATGATTCCTGGGCATAAAGGTACAGAATACATTGTGGTTGGGAAGCGCAAATGATTACTGTGAGTGCCTGAGTCTGTCCATAGAGAAATGAATTAAAAGAACCACAGTAGGCATAACTTGAGCTTCTCTGCGGCGTCCCTTCGGCCTCTAGCTGCAACCCCTTTCGTTCCTTTTTACTGTAACTCCGTTCATATTCTCTTTCTTCCAGCTCGCTTTCCACCCTCTCCTAACAATTATCGTTTCATAGTGCAACTGCTTTGAGGTTTTCCTCCTGTTACGTCTTTCAAAGCTCTTAACTGTCAATTTCCGTTTCAGCGCTGAATGACCTCATAGGTCCCAGTGCGTGGCCTTTGGCCTAAAAATCTATGTTCAATTCAACCGAAAGTAAGCAGAAATGTATTGAAATATTACGACGATTTAATGATCTCTTTTCTGAAAAAACGCCGACAAGAGAAGACGATCGACACGATTTATGAAAAAAAGGAAAAAAAAACTCTAACCTCGAGACTTTCGAAATTTCGTCTGAAAAACCCTCCACGAGTTCCTTTCCATTCACTCTCCCCTTCTTTTTCCCCTCGCCCTCGAAGCCCACCCTTACTCCCTTAGCGTTAAATTGTCCCGATTAAACGATTAATAGCTGTAATCCCTGAGCGACCTGTAGACAGATGCGCGATAACTCCCAGCGACGCGCGATACTGAACGAGATACGTAGAAGTCATCCGCGCTTTTGGGGCGGCTTCTTTTTTCGGTAAGAATATACGAGATTCGGGTTGCCTGTGTTTGCGTAACCCCTCGAAAGAGGGGTCTTCTTACCTGCCCCGTGGGCTGGATGCGCCGTGTGTTTATCCGTAAAAGGGGTGTAATTTGGGCGTCAATTTTCTAGACATGTGATCTATGCACCAAAGATAGAAGTCAAAGTATTCGTGATGAATGCACCGTGATTGTAATTGTCCGTAGAGACCAATAATTACATGGGGGGGAGGGGGTGACCTGCCGCCCGTCGCCGCCTTGTGCTCTCTCTCTCTCTCTCTCTCTCTCTCTCTTGTCAAGATTTATTCTGTTTTCTTTCTTTTCTTGTTTTTCTATGTATTCGACAGTTCCATGATATTTTATTACAACGCGCCTTCCCTCTCACTCTCTCCAAGATTTTTTCGAATAGTTTTTTTCCTTTTCTTGTCTTCCTATGTCTTCGACAATTCCATAATCTTTTATTACAACCTCTCTCTCTCTCTCTCTCTCCTCTCTCTCTCTCTCTCTCTCAAGATTTTTTTCTGTTTTCTTTCTTTTTCTGTTGTCTTTCTATGTTTTCGACAGTTCCATAATCTTTTATTACAACCCTCGTTCTCTCTCTCTCTCTCTCTCTCTCTCTCTCTCTCTCTCCAAGATTTTTTCGAACAGTTTTCTTCCTTTTCTTGTCTTCCTATGTCTTCGACAATTCCATAATCTTTTATTACAACCTCTCTCTCTCTCTCTCTCTCTCTTCTCTCTCTCTCTCTCTCTTTCTCTCTCTCTCTCTCTCTCTCTCTCTCTCTTTCTCTCTCTCTCCAAGATTTTTTTCTGTTTTCTCTTCTGTTTGTCTTTTTCTATGTTTTCGACAGTTCCATAATCTTTTATTATTAACGCTCGTAACTGTTTTCTCTCTCTCTCGCTCGTCAATCTCGTCTCTCTCTCTCTCTCTCTCTCTTTCGTACGCTTTTCTGATTTTGTTTTATTCACCTTTCTCTCTTCAAAGACTACTGACCTCGTGCTGTTTCATCCCCGCCCCCCTCCCTACCTTCTCTCTCTCTCTCTCTCTCTCTCTCTCTCTTTCAGCAATTCTACCATTTACCTTGCTACGTCTCTGTCTCTTTCATTTCAACCGACCCATATCTCAATTCCATCGTTCATTTACAGAAATATTCTTGCGTCATACGACGCACGATCAACCGCTGCGTCAGCGAACGCGCTCTACGAATGACGCAGGAAGAATTTTTTCCATCCTGTTGTTGCTTAAGCTGGTCTTATGCCTGCACGGGCTCTTGCTACAAACAGCAACCCAGTAAAGAATGTCAGTTTCAAAGTTTCAAGCACTATAGAGTTCTTCCGTTCTGAGTTGAATACGGAATTTAGGGCAAAGGCCAAGCGCTGGGACCTATTAGGTCATTCGGCGCTGAAACGGAAATTGACAGTAAGAGCCCTGCAAGGTGGAAAGTAAGATGGCAGAGAGGGGATATGAACGGAGGTACAGTAAAAGGATTGGAAGCTGTCGCAGCTTACAAAGGATTCTCGAGTAATGCCTACAGTGCATAGCATGAGGTGCACTGACGGCATGAATCGAGCAATTGGAACGGAGTCTAATTATAAAGAATTCTTTTTCTGAATTTACTTTGTTTTCGTAGAGACGCCATCGAAATCGTAATAGACGTGTAGATGTAATTCTTGGAAGTGTGTGGTTTTTCTATAGACAGAGCGGAGTATTGTCTGTCACACACACACACACACACACACACACACAAGAACTATATATATATAGTTCTGGTAGATGGAACTTCTTTACTTACATACTGCTAGACAACTCTTCAAAGACAACTGAAAGTGCTTGTATGTCAAAGGAACAAAAAAAAATATTGAGAGAGAGAGAGAGAGAGAGAGAGAGAGAGAGAGAGAGAGAGAGAGAGAGTGTGTGCTGAAAAAAAAAAACCAGTCTGCCCATCGCTGACGATAATAAGGTAATTGTAGCTGACGGAGACTGCGCGGTAAAGGGTAACAACACATAGGGTTGCCAAGGGGGTAGTTTGCGTGGGTTGTTAGCCACGATTGAGGCCACTTAACGAGCAATCACAGCTACTCAGAACCACTCTTGTCCTCACCCCCCACCCCTACCACCACCACCCATAGTGCCTACCCACCATACGCCGTTCTCGTGTATGCGTAAACAGCGCATAGGGCCTTCGTTTTCCTTTCATACAACTGTCCGCTCGATCGATGGCTGATTGTTAATTGGGAAGATCAAAAGGAACGCTCTTTTACTTCTTGTTTCTTTAAGTTCTTAAAAAAGGTTCTTTTCATGTCTGTTTTAATAATTCGGAGCTTTAGAGGTTGGAGTTCTCGTTTTTGTAAGTCATCACATATGTTTTTCTTTAAAGAATTATTCGGAGAAAATAGGCAGCCTGGTGTATCCTTCAAGTCCTAAATCAGACATTTTAGACACGCTGATGACAAGAAAGACTTTTATCCTTTAAGTCTTAAATCAGCCATTTCATACATTATCTCTGAAGGTAAGACTTTCACCCCTTTATTCTTAAATCAGCCATTTCATACGTTCTCTCAGAAGGCAAGACGTTTACCCTCCAAGTCTTCAATCAGCCATTTCATACACTCACGCGGAAGGCAAGAAAAAGCCTTTAACCTTTAGGTCTTGATTCAGAAATTTCATACACTCACGCAAGACTTCTTTTACCCTTTATGAATATAGAGCAGAGAAGTCTTCAAAGCAAAATAGTTTTGTTTTTGCAATAGTAAAATTGAAAACTATCGATAATACCCTTCGCTTATTCTCACCTATAATAATAATAATAATTGAAAAAGAAACCCCCAAAATCACTGCGTATAACGTGCTTACTTATAAGTACTTACATTTTATTTTACTCAACACTCGAGTACTTTCAGGACCTATCTGTGGCCCATTTTCAAGAGATGCGTAGGTTGTCAGCCTGGGTCAAGGCTGGGCAGCAGTCTTCTCTGAAAGAGGTTTTTGTTTGCTTCAATAATAATAATATTGTAGACATCAGTAAAGAAATTGCATGAAAAGCAAGGGAAAGCTCAAATAGTTTGTACAGTAGTGAATCGTAAATTATCACAATGCAAGTGTGCCCGTCACCAATTAATAGAGTTCACCACAAGCGCCTCAGTGGCGTGGATGGTATGGCGTTTGCGTCCCACCTCGGTGGTCGTTGGTTCGCTTCTCGGCCATTCCATTGAGGAGTGAGAGATATGTATTTCTGGTGAGAGTGAACTTCTCGACGTGGTTTGGAAGTCACGTAAAGCCGTTGGTCCCGTTGCTGAATAACTACTGGTTTCATGCAACGCAAAAACACCATACAAACAAACAACTACCACAAACCCGTAGTCTTACCGAGCCTCTCAAGCACCCTCCAGAACTCCAGTATAGCAGCAGGTGGCTGTAGCAGCCCTTCAGCGCCATCGTGGAAGCCATTGTCCCAGAGACACGGCAAATCCAGATTCACTTTTTGTTTAAAATCCCACAAAAACGCGACGCCAACGACGTCATTGTTTAAGACTGCAGAGACCGCGCATGCGCGCGAGATCATTGTTTCGAAAATTGACCTCTTGCTTCGAAACAGTTGGCCGAAAGTCTCTTGATACGATTCTATCACTCTTGGGTGATTGTTTTGGTTCGAGCGCTGCCGAGTGAGAAGAGCTGAAGGAGATATTTTTCTATTATTTTTCCTCCTCTCCTTTCGTAATGATTATTGTTCTTTTCGTGGCAATGAACCGCGAATGACTCGGGTTTTCTCCTTTTGTGAAACTGACTAAAATCTGGAATCCGGTTCGCGTGTCAGATGGCGTATAGCACTCCAGAGGTTGAGATCGATGGCGAAAGTTCTACTTTTTTTTTTATTTTTATTTTTATAAAAGTAACACTAATGAAGACGTAATATGAAAGCAAAATAATCAACTTAAAAGAATTCTTTTTAATCTATTGTTAGTAGCATTTGAAGATTGATTTTTTTTTTACTATTTAATTTGAGGTTTGAGAGGTTGTCAGCTCAGTAAACATAGGGTACAGACTTCATGAGGCACGAGTTTAGCTATTAAATTGGGGAATTTGAACATGAGAGGTGTGTATGCGTGGTAAACCCGCATTAAGACGTTTAGAAAGTTGTTCATATAAATAAATATAATATATAATATATATATATATATATATATATATATATATATATGCGGATATATATATATATCCGCATACATACCTCTCATGTTCAAATTCCCCAATTTAATGGCTATATTCGTGCCTCATGAAGTTTGTACCCTACGTTACTGAGCTGACAAGCTCAGTAACATAGGGTACAGTTTATATATACATACATGCATATATATATATATATATATATATATATATATATATCTATATATATATATATATATATACATATATATATATATATATATATATATATATATATATATATATATATTGTATATATATAGCTGCAGGTGTATATTTGTTAGGGCGGGAAGCTGAGATTGTAGAACGTTCTGTTTGTAGAAAGTGATGAAGTCATGTTCAAGGGTTATGGATTAGTTAGGTGATGTGTCTGCCAAAGCCCATTTGTAATATTCAATGACTGAGACAACACGTAATAGTTTGTTGAAACAAACTGTGGAGTTTCGTGACGATTCACGTAATAAGTAGACAAATGAAAGGACAGGAAAGAAGTATATAGTGGATTATAGAAGTTCTGGAGATAATTGTTATAGATAAATAGAGAAATGAAAAGATAGGAAAGAAACAGAATCGATCAGAGAAGTTGAGGAGACTATGGGGATGAGTATTATAGCGTGAAGTTGATAACTTCAGGTGTTTTCTGTACCATGAAGAAAAGATACATATCTCTTCCAGGATTAGGTTAGCGAAATTAGTATAAATGTATGATATTTCTCTGCGTTGTTTTATAACGAATGTGACGCGGAACTTCTTAAGTTCATGCAGAATTTAAAACGACAGTCGCGTAGTTTTTTTTTAGTGTTGGAAGTTGTCTTGTTCCAGAAAATTTTTTAAAAAAGGCATAAAAAAAACTTGGAAGGTTTAGTCGTTTTTGTAGATTTTATTTTTGATTTTGTGAGTGATTTTTTTGGGAGTGACTAATTATGGTACTGAATCATTACAGATTTCAGGAATCTTTTTGGTAAGATCAAAGAGACGTGAAGATAGGACTTAAGGATTAGGAACAGTATGATAGGAGAGGGTAAAATAAAAATATCAAATATTTTCTTGGAAGGTATAGAATGAGATATATGAAAGAAGGACAGACCCCTTTATTAGGAAAAAAGATTATAAACACCCCACATGCATTGAAAAAAAGTGAAGATAGCAAGTATGAAAGAGGAGCTGTTAAAAAAGATAAATAAGAGAAAAAGGCCCGATATTCTTCTCACAGGACATTTCTGCCAAGAATGTATATATACGGCCTTCATTAAGTTCAGGCACGTTTTAAGTGGGGAGAAAATGGCAACACGGATGCCAAGGGGAAGGACCCCGAGGTCCTCTCTCTCTCTCTCTCTCTCTCTCTCTCTCTCTCTCTCTCTCTCTCTCGTGTAGCGGTTTTTCTCGCTAACTTTTCTTCGCCTTGTTCGTAGTCTTCGTCGTCCGTAACATCTCCTTCCTAGATCGACTCCTCCCCTACCACTCCTCCCCCAACATAAACTTCCCCTACTACTCTCCCCACCCAAACTTCCCCCACCTCTCTCTCTCTCTCTTTCTCTCTCTCTCTCTCTCGCTCACACACGTTGCTGGGGAGAGTTTTGGGGGGAAATTGTGATGCCCAGGGGAAATTTTTTTTTCTCCCCGGTCTGAAATGTCCCTAACGAGGAGGAATATTGTGAGTTACGAGAATGAAGAGGAAAAAGGAGAGAAGGAAAAAGAGATAGAGGGAGGGGAAAAAAGAAGGGCACGTGGAGAATGGTGTGATGAAAAATGAAGAATAAAGGGACACACCTGAAAAATGAGATAAAAAGGACACGGCAATACAGTGAGGGGAAAGGGAGGGATTACGTAATATGGGGAAAAATAGAAGAAGTGACGTTGACGAAAGCAGGAATTGGGATAATGGGAAATAGGAGTATGAAAGATGACATAGGAGAGAGAATTGGAAAGATGACAGGATTACTGAAGACGCGAATTTAAATAAACACTTGAACAATGTTTATTGTCCAGTGTTAGAACGTGGGCACTACATATTTCTATCATGAACGAAAAGTAATATTTTCTTTTGTTCATTCGTGAATTTACAACATTTTGTAGGCGTTAATTTTTGTGTGTAATCATGTGTATATATATATATATATATATATATATATATATAACCATAATATATATATATATATATATATATATATATATATATATATATATATATATGTATGTATGTATGTACAATTTATTTTCTTAATAAAATACATTTTATTAAGAAAATAAAATTTATTTTATTTTCTTAATACCAATCTCCTATCCTGAGTACAAACATATATATATATATATATATATATATATATATATATATATATATATATATATATATATATATATATATATGTTTGTACTCAGGATAGGAGATTGGTATTAAGAAAAAAAATAAAATACTTTTAGGCTCACAATAAAAAAAATATTTCTCAAACACATGGCTCAACCAAAAAACAGCAAAAGATTTGCTCTTCATATTTCATATTAAAAAAACGCAGTGATAAATTGACTGATATTGTAGGTAAAAACTAAATGAAAACAAGTAATCCCTTTAAAAATATACTCCACATTCAAGGTCACTACAGAACGACAAAAGAAATCGTTATAATTGGGGTACTTGACACTTTTTCCCCCAGCCACTAGTGGAGAGAGAGAGAGAGAGAGAGAGAGAGAGAGAGAGAGAGAGAGAGAGAGAGAGAATTCACACGCACCTGAAATCACAATCGGAGCGTTGACGAGAGGCGGAGAGAGAGAAAGAGAGAGATATAAAAAAAAAACCCAGAAAATAAAAGGTGCATTTCCCAAGCACTTCAGACGCGAAAGAAAAATATGTATGCGATCGGGTACACCTCGTTTGAAAGTGTTGTCATAACACTTTCGTCGTGCGGTTGTTGTGACAATGAACGAGCAACGTGATATTCTATTCATCGTGCACAATTACGACGAGTTGGTGCGTAGCTCCTGGGAATTGCGTATGACAATGGACGTTATTACAACTTTGCCTTTTTTTTGCGTGCGTGCATGAGCTTTTGTTTGTGTTTGTGTATGTGTGTGTGTGTGTGTGTGTGAGAGAGAGAGAGAGAGAGAGAGAGAGAGATGGAAAGAGAGAGAGAGAGGAATCAATGACTGGAAGAAGTACTGGGATAAGCGTCACTGTAAGATTCGACATTACTAACGGTTAGTAGGGATAATGAATATATGTATAATATATCTATATATCATATAATAATATAATTGTATATATTATTTTTACTATTATTTTTTTTTATATATATATATATATATACATACCTCTGAGTTATATTATATATATCTATATATATATAAATACCATATCCATATATATATATATATTATATATATATATATATATTTTATATATATATATATATATATATATACATATATATATATATCTAATATTATATTTATAATAGTATATATACTATATATATATATATATATATATATCATAAAAGGAGCCCATTAAAACGCCCAAGTTCAGAAAGTAAGAGACAGCAGTCTCTGAGATGTATTGCCTACTCTCAATATTTTTGGCGTTTTTATGGGCTCCTTTTATTAGATGGAATTCTGCTGTAACAGAACATTTTTACCAGTCATATTATAGTTACTTTCTCACGTGTGTTTTCCTGTTCCATTATAGCCGATTGTCCCTTTGTCGACAACTCTCCATCACCATGCGACGCCCAAGCACACAGCGAACATCGAAATCAAAGTTGAGGGTAATTGTATCAAAACTCTGAACACAACATCGGTTCAAAAACATTTGCAACAAATTTTGCCAAATCGGTTTCCCTTTGAAATATTACCTTTAGTAGGTAACTGCCGACTTTATTATTATTATTGTTATCATTATCATTATCATTATCATTATATCCGTGGGCGCAGACCGCTCAAGGTATCACAAGCACACTTGATGGATAAAAGCAACTCTTGCTTGTTTACATTGGGTACGGATCGTTCGAGTGACTCCATCTTTGGACCCTGTATGTATATGGTACATATATGAAGGCCATGCATCGTTCGCTTCGGACCGTAATTGGACCATCATTACACCATTCCGTGTTCCTCTCTCTCTCTCTCTCTCTCTTTCTTTCTCTCTCTCTCTCTCTCTCAACTTTACTAAGTTACTCCATAAGTATTCCCTCTCGCTCTCTCTCTCTCTCTCCCTCCTTCTCTTTCTGTCAGCTTGACGATCTCTGTCTGTGTATGCGTGTATAGTATGTATAGTTATATATATATATCATATATATATATATATATATATATATATATATAATATATATTGTGTGTGCTTGTGTGTATTATACTGTGACTTTATTTCAGAGGGATTAATCATGTCTGTCTGTCATTATATCTTCCCTTCAAACTGCTCTCTCTCTCTCTCTCTCTCTCTCTCTCTCTCTCTCTCTCTCTCTCTCTCTCTCTCTCTCTCTCTCTCTCGTATCTACAATCACTACCGTCACTACTACTACTATTAATAATAGTAATATAAGCTTATATTCTTATTATTATTATTAGTCTAAACGTTCTTTTGCAATAGAGTAAAGACTGAGAGCATCTCGAAATCCATCACCGAAACACAATTTTCTAGCCTATCGGTATATTTTCCAGTGGTTCTCGATGCAGTCTGCGTGCCACACTTGAGAAAAAAAAAAGTCAGGATATATGTTGGCAATTATTAATATTTGCTTAGAAAACACGGATTACGGGTTACAGAGGACTAGGCTAAACAATTCACAGTTAAATAGAGATTCAAGTATTCTGCCCTTCTTCTCTGTGGTTTGGGGGTACTTAGTATAAGCTGCGAAATATCTCTATGACGTTAACTTCTGTATATGATTGCAAGTCTTTAACTCTGTTATTGTTGAACTATTATCCTCTTCAGGGGTTCTTCATCGAATGTCTCCAGCTGATACAAACAGTTTTACATATCTGAAGTTGCTGTTTCAAAACGACAACGTGCTGAAAGCGTTGCTGATATGGTTTAAAAACTGTTTATGCGCTACGAGTGTGGGTTTGTTCAGTTTCACTAGCCAAGACGCAAGCCAGGCTGATTTCAGACATATGCACATACGCATACACACGTACACATATATATATTCACATATGCGTGCTTCTGAGGTATGCAGTATACGGAAGATTCTGTCTCTCCCATAATTCGCTTAGAGAATTAGAGACCATTTGAGCGCTGATTGAATCAAGGGAGATCAAAGGAGCTGGTTGTCCGTCGGTGGATGTGTGGGTTTTCTGTATATTAAATCCAAATAGAACCATTCGAGGATTTTGCGCATTTATGTATTTATCTGCTTCATTCCCAATTTCCTGGAAGCTGGTTCAAGTTTCTAGAGGTCAAAGTTCGGAGAAGAATAATCGAAAGGAACAGGAATATTTCACATTTGTTTATGGACAGGTTGCTAAAATTAGCACCGGGGACTGAGTATTATTGGTGTAAGAGAGAGAGAGAGAGAGAGAGAGAGAGAGAGAGAGAGAGAGAGACAGGCGGACAAAAACAGAGACAGATAGAGCAAATCTCATACGAAATTATCTACAAAGCTCGACAGCAAAAAAAAAAAAAAAAAAAGAGATAGAGAGTGAGAGAGAGAGAGAGAGAGAGAGAGGCAAACAGACAGACAGACAGACGGACAAAAACAGAGACAGAGAGAGCAAATCTCAAACGAAATGATCTTCTACAAAGCGTGGCAGCAAAAAAAAAAAAAAAAAAAAAAAAAACAAAAAAAAAAAAAAAAAAAAAAAAAAAAAAAGACCATCAGGGATTTCAGCGAGAGAAGGAATTAGTCGAAAGGATCAAAGTTATGAATTGAATTTTCGAATAGTTGGAAGCGCGAATTTTTTTTTTTATTTATTTTTTTTTTTTGTCTTTTTCGGGTTGAAGTTTACGAACAAAAGTTATCGTCCTAATGGAAATTTGGAAGTGTCAAAAATGAGTTTTATGAAAAGTTATGGATCATAATATGCGCCGTGAATTGACAGCAAACTTTGGTGTTTGTTATATTTATTTCTTAAATATAATCGAGAAATATTGATCTTGGACGAGGCGTGAGATCCGACCTCCAGCATACTCGTGGCTCGTGCAAGATTTTTCCCTCATGCACAAGTTGCAAACATTATATTCCTAACTTTTGACTTGAATTAAAACGTGCTAAAATATACGGTCAAATAGAGCCTTGTTTCACCAACGGAAATTAAAATAAATAGGCTATATTTTATTAGAGATAATTTTTCTGTACTGTTTAACATCCATATTATTTATTTACATTTGCATTCTAATGAATATATCATAAATCATCTTTAATAAGTTAGAAATAGTTATATAATGAAATAAAGAACGACGGAAAATTTGAAAACGAAAGTGTGAATAACAGTTCTATTCAGAATTGGTTTAAGAGTCGCAAGCAATTGGTATTTAAATAATCGGGTTTACATAAACAAATAACTGCATTTGATTAAACTGGTTTAACATTCATAAACCATCGTGTTCAGGAAACTTTTTAGAACCACTAGCAATGGTATTTTAGTAATGGATTTAAAGCAGGAATCCCGAGGCGTTTGACAACAACTGTGAATAACAATTCTATTTGGAACTGGTTTAAGAATCGCAAGCAATTGATATTAAACTCTCTGGTCTATATGAACAAATAACTAGTTTTCATTCAAACGGTTCAACATCCATAAACCTTTATTCGGTAAACTTTTGACAGTCGCAAGCAAGAGATATATTAGCAAATGGTTTATCAAATGCAATCAGTTTTCTTTAAGCAATCGCCTTTATGATTTCAAATAATTTCCTTTCAGACGCGTTTTAAAATCGCTATGTTAGAATGCTATATTCCGGTAACATGTTTTGCAGTCTGAAACAATTGCATGTTATAATAATAATAATAATAATAATAATAATAATAATAATAATAATAATAATAATAATAATAATAATAATAAGCTTACAGCACCTGAAATGCTTGGCGATATCGAACATATAATGGAAGACGGTACTCATCTGTGTTCGAAAAAAAAAAAAAAATTCTCATCGCCATTAATTTCTAAAAATACTGTCTTTTCGAAAGACTGTCAAACCTACTACGTTACATGACACCGTCGCATGCCCATTCACAACCCCCCCCCCCTATCCCCCCTCCCCCCTCCTATCCCACTCCCTCCTCCTCCCCGACCCAAGAGCAACCTCAAAAAAGAAAGAAAGAAAAAAAAAAGACAATGACGTAAACGTTGCTATCGCCAAAGCCGTTGTCGTTCGTGAAAAGTTCCGCGCAAATAATAATACACCACTAACTGGAAATTGCTACTCTTGCTTAATTGATTAACTAGCGGTCGTCGCGTCCCTAGCGGTCGCTAACGCCCTCCCGATGTTTTATTGATTTGCGGGCTCGTTCGCTGCCGAATTGTCTGTGCCGCTGAGGGGCAGTGCGATTGGCGAATTCCATGCACACGCAGTTAGAAAAGTTTCCTGAGTTTCAACTTCTGAATTGATATATATATATTATATATATATATATATATATATATATATATATATATATATAAATATTATATATATATATATATATGTATATGCAAAGAGATAATCCGCCTATCCATTGCTAACAGTAATAATTAGAAAATTTATGTAGTTATACAGAAATAAACTTAGCTGACATAATATATATATGTTATATATGTATTTATATATATATATATATATATATATATATATATAATATATATATATATATATTATAATATATATATATATATATAGAAAATATATAAGTGATTTAATGTCATCATCAGGAATAAACTTAGCCTTCTTAAAATATTCAAGTCAGGGAAAATAGTCAAAGATGAATTCTTTTGAGTAATTTCATGTAACATTTATATATACATATATTTTTTTTATTAAGAAGTTCGTGCCCTTGTCATTTTTTAAGTACATATAGGTAGCGCGACAAGAAAACGTATATTTACTGGCGATGAAAACCCTTAGAGTTCCTTTTGAATATCTAAATTTTTTTTTTTGTGGGTCTGAGTTATAGAATAATATCTAAAAATTTTATTATTTCCGTAACTATCTTTTCCAAAAATTAGTAAATGCGTATGTGAAGGGAGTAACATTATTTATGAAGACTTCCCGCTATTCGAATTTGCCTCAATTTATATTCAGAAATATCCATATACTATATATAGATAAATACCAGAACCACACGTAGTAGAGTCCAAACCCAGCCGCCAGAAAAAAAAAAAAAAGAACAAGTGCCCAGGCTTCTGTTGCGACCACCCGCCGCGTCGGCACCTTTGAAGGCGCGTAATTATTTAATCATGACTTGTTTTGGCGGGCTGGAAGGTTCGTCGCAAAAGCCTTAAAGGTGACATCAAGATTCATGGGTGTCGTAGGGTGGTAGCCGAGCTCGGCGGGACCTGGATAATCACGTAAACAGAGGAGCGACGCTAAGGCCGAATTGAGGCTTCCAGCGTTCCAGTCGCGTCAGCCTTATCGACGCTCTGGACTTGGGTTGTACGTATGTGTACGTAAACCCCTCGAGGCCCATATTCTTTGTACTACAACCCGCGTGTTTTCTGTAACGCCCTGTTTTCTGCTTCTTCTCGGCGAAGATATTGTTTTTATTCATCTTCTTATAGCGGGGAAGACTAATAAGACCTCTCGTCATTTGTCAGTCTGAATTCGCTCTTTGGTTCCCCGCGGAGAACACTATATAGTCTCACGAGCCATTTATTTAGGCCGATGGAAAAAAAAAAAAACTTCAAGCTACAATGGACGAGCGCCAATCGCTGTCACTCAACTCGCAATTGATTTCTCGTATCGCTGCTCCGCCTTTTGTTTGGGAATGATCGCAAGAAGGTTGGTTGGCTGCTATATTTTTCAGTGGTATCGAACAAGCGACCGCGCAGCATAAGCAGCGCCACCCACCATCTTTTTAACCCTTCGAGACCAAAGAAAAGCAAGCGAATACAACTCCCGTTTCCAATTTATGCGATGGCTCCGCCGTGAAAGACCGAGGTACACAATGTATACATTAGATTGGCCCGCGGGTAGATGATGCTATCTGGCAAAGGGGGGAGGGGGGCCGGTCCCAAATGACGTATTACTTCGTACCTATCGGGAGAATTCTCTTAAATCCGGGTGACTGATAATTAGACCGATAATCCCCAGAAGTAAATACACGGCATCAAAATATGTCGCGCCGGAATATCGTAAATCCCGCTGCGGATAATGGCGGGAGCGATGGCGGTCGTAAATCGAGCTTTGTTTACGAGGGCGAGCGCAGCGTGAAGACCTGGAGGAACGGCAGAAGAAGAAGAAGAAGAAGAAGAAGAAGAAGAAGAAGAAGAAGAAGGAGCAGGAGGAGGAGGAGGAAGAATAGTAGAGGGCGAAGAGGAAGAAGAAAACGAGAAGAGAAGAGGAAGAAGAAGAAGAAGGAGGAGGAGGAGAAGTAGGAGGAGAAGAAGAAGAAGAAGCAGGAGCAGGAGGAAGAATAGTAGAAGAAGAAGGAGGAGGAGGAGGAGGAGAAGGAATAGAAGAAGAAGAGGAAGGGTAGGAGGTAGAGGCATAGAATGGGGAATTGGCGGAAGAGGAGGAGGAGGAAGAGGAATAGGATGAGAAAGGCAAGAAGAGAAGGACCAGACGAAGTAGGAGGAGGAGGAGGAGGAGGAGGAGGAGGAGGGCGGGGCAACCGACCTTTCATCTTGATGTGTCGTTCACTGCAGATAGAATCAATTGTATAAACAAAATGCTCGAAAATAAAGGCCATCTTTTATCCGGAGGAGAAGCTGTTAATGAGCCTTACATTTTGACTACGAAGGCTGCTGCGGTGGGCACGGAGTGTGTCCCCCTGCGGAGGAAGGTTTGCCTTTAAATGAGCCTTCAAGTAATTATATTAATCGTAAACAAAAAAGAAAAAAAAATTTCCATTTTCGAGCATTCTCGTGGAAAGGTTATTTCGAAGACCGTAGTCCTAAAAAAAAGAAAAAGAAAATAAAAAACTTTTTTTGGTTATTTTTTTTGCAAATGTCTTTCAGAACTCTTCACTAATGGAAGAAATTCAGATGAAAAACATTCATTTTTCATCTTTTTTTATTATTATCATTTTTTAGAACTCCTTACCGCCGCATGTGTTTCTCGTAGCTGTCATTATTTTTTTACGAGATTTTTCTCATCTATTTTATTTTATTTATTTTTTAATTTTTTAAAGTCAAGTTTTGTTCTCAAGGATACGTTTGCTCATAAAGTGGAAAGTATCTTTTAAAACAAATGTTGAAAAAGTTTCCGTGAAAAACCTCATTACGAAAAAATCCCCAGAAAATAATTTTTCAACTCTTTGTGGGATTGTATTTGGACAGTAAATACTGCTGAACACATAACATACGACAATTGTTCGGTACCGTAAACTTTCCTTCTGGAGAAACGTTACTCAAGAAAGACATTAGTTTATAAGAGCGTATAAATTCTTTAAGAGTTCCAGAACGATGGTTGAAAAAAATCATGTTAAGTCTAAATTCTCAACTAATAGTTAGCCTACAATTACACATGGAACTGTTGAATCAAGTCTAAATGCTCTGCTAATAATTAACCTGGAATTACACATGGAACTTAATAAGTTTCTAACTGCTTCTGCTAATTAGTATAGCCTGAATTACACATGGGAAAGGGTTAAGTTCTAAATTGCTCTGAATAATAGTGGTTCTGGAAATATGACACATGGAGTGTTTTAAGTCAAAATGCTCTGCTAATAGTTAGTCCTGGAATTACACATGGAATAAGGAAAGGAATAAGTCTAATGCTCTGCTAATAGTTAGTCTGGAATTACACATGGAAGTGTTAAGTCTAAATGCTCTGCTAATAGTTAGCCTGGAATTACACATGGAAGTGTTAAGTCTAAATGCTCTGCTAATAGTTAGCCTGGAATTACACATGGAACTGTTAAGTCTAAATGCTCTGCTAATAGTTAGCCTGGAATTACACTGGAAAGTGTTAAGTCTAAAATGCTCTGCTAATAGTTAGTCCTGGCGAAATACACCATGAGAAGTGTTAAGAGCCTAAATGCTTCTGCTAATTTAGGTTGGCTGGAATCTACACATGGAGTAGTTTAAGCCGTTAACATCGAAACTCTGCCGTATACTAATAGTTAGGCTCCTGGCAATTACACTGATTGAAGTTGTTTAAGCCCTAAAATTGCTCTTGGCTAATTAATAAGTGGACCTCTAAGTCCGAATTACACATGGAAGTGTTAATAAGACTTCCTTAATATGTGGCCATTCTGGCTAATAATTGTTTTCACTGGAAATATAAATGGAAGTGCTATAAGCCTAAATGCTCTTTGACTAATAGGTTACCTAGTCTGGGGAATTACACATGGAAGTGTTAATGTCTAAATGCTCTGTAATAGGTTAGCCTGGAATTACACATGAAGGTTAAGTCAAATGCTTCTACTAGTTAGCCAGAAATTACAGGAACTGTTAAGTCTAAATGCTCTACTAATACTTAGCCTGGAATTACACATGGAACTATTAAATAAAGTTTTGATGTTCTGCTAATAGTTAGCCTGGAATTACACATGGAACTGTTAAGTCAAGTCTAAATGCTCTGCTAATAGTTAACCTTATAGAAAGTATACACCTTATGTATGACTTCTAGCTGGAGGTATTTATAGAGAGGCTACTTCTGAAATATACTGGTGGAAGATATTTGTTGTGGTAAAGATATTTTTTGGTGTTGAGAAGGTTTGTGAATATGGCGTGATATATATATATATATATATATATATATATATATATATATATATATATATATATATATATATAAATATAGATAGATACATACATAAATGTTTTATACAATATGTGAGTGTGCACGCGCTTGCAAGTAGTGGTGGCAAAATATTGCAATATTAACCTTCAAGATGCTTTGCGTACAGAACCTCTCCTATAAAGTTTGAAAATAAAGTTTGCAAGATGCAACGTTTAAAGTTACAATATTGAATTGAGGCTAGGATTCTTTGAGAGCAATTTCGTTGTTGCTGTGAATAACTTCTGTAGATCCATCATGAATGATGAGAATAAGTGTTAAACAACATTTCATGCAGAAGCTCTATTATACTCTAGGTTAAAAAAAAGAGAGAAAATTTCATATTTAAAAAAAATTCATCTGTCGATAAAACCAGAAAAATGCTTCTATCTCCACATATAAATAAAATGT
>NC_061096.1:62569510-62574510 GCF_015104395.2 Macrobrachium nipponense
GGCTAAAACTGAAAAGTTGTTGCCGAAATCAAATTTAAGACGCTTATAAAATACACAAAATTTCATTGCAGTGTCTTTCTGATATCTTAATTGAAAATGATATATCATCATATAAGGTTACTGTGAATTTTCACATTGTTACAGATTTTTTCCACAAATTTTTCGTGCTTTCTTAGACTTTGAGTCTTATGATATATAGCCTCTTGTACTAAGCAGCTGAGACTTATTAGTTTGAGGAGTGTAAATTCTCAGGGGAATATTGTTTGTGGTTTGGCAATTTTTCTATTGATCAAATAGTCCCACTTTATTTCTGTTTTTGTAGGCTAACGTATGATTGTACACAATGTCTGTACAGCAACTTTTATTTCATAACTAAGTATTCTTCCTCTTTCATTAGTATATCTTCGCTTGCCTGCCTTTCTTCCTCTCCCAAATTTTTAACTGGTTTAAACCGTCCCTGATCTAAATGGGAAGTAAACACACACGCACACGCACATACACACAAAAACACACAAACACACAAAAGCGCGCATGCGCAATATCTGGAGTGGATAGCTTCGATTTCCAGACAGTTACATCTGACACTTCAGTTTTTTTTTTCTTTTTATGTGGTTTAATACCTCACACTTCTTCCCCCTTTTATCTCTCTCCCTCTCTCTCTCTCTCTCTCTCTCGTTATCCACTTCTCGGTCGTTATTATTTACGGCTTCTCTGGTCGTTATCTCGGCCGAAGAGACGACCCCCCGCCTGTCTGTTTGACACAATGGCTGTTTTGGGGCGCGATTGAGGTCGTCCCAGTGATTAAATGACTGCTGTCTCGATTCCCTGTCTATATATCGCCAGATCTATATTGGAATGGCAGGTTCCCGATGTATACACCTAAACTATATGTATATATATATATATATATATATATATATATATATATATATATATATATATGGTATGAGGTAAGTATATCTTAGTTTTACCAGACCGCTGATCTGATTAACAGCTCTCCAAGGGCTGGACCGAAGGATTAGATATTTTTACGTGGCTAGGAACCAATTGGTTACCTAGCAACGGGATCTACAGCTTATTGTGGGATCAGAACTACATTGTATCGAGAAATGAACTTCTATCACCAGAAATAAATTCCTTTGGTTCCGCGTTGGCCGAGCCGAGAATCGTACTTCGGACCACCAGGTTTTTAGCTGAGCGTGAAATGCACTCGGCCAACGTGGAACTATATATATGTATAAATCACTAGCGTGCCATCATGCATAAGTATACTTCTCTTTCACACTCCGACTCTAGTATGCACTGCTGACTCGAGAGTGATCCATAAATACGTATAAATAGGCTCCACAGCCAAAAGACTCTTTGGCGTGTCTATTAATAAACTGGCCTTATACCAGCAGCTCCTCGAACCACTAATGTCCAATTCTGTTTTGCATATATATATATATATATATATATATATATATATATATATATATACATATATATATATATATATATACATATATATATATATTTATATATATATATATATATATATATATATATATATGTATATGTATTGAATGTGTGGATGTATATTTTATTAATACCCTGTCTTGTTATCCCTATACACGACTAAATAAAATCGTGAGAACTGACACAATTTCTCGACCAATCTAACATTTTAATTACATCGTTGCATGTCTCCATGTCGCGTTTTTGAAAAATTACTGTCTCCTCATATGCGAATAGTTTAGTTTAAAACTCTCCATCTTTTTCCTCGTTAATATTCAGCCATACCACTTTGCTTCTATAAAGGAGAGATGACGCAACAATCCGTGACATCTGCAGACTTACCCTCCTACTCCTCCTCCTCCTCCTTGCCTCAATTTCTCTATGATTTTACTTACATTTAAACTCCACACGAAGTGGAAAGTATGATGCTGAAGAATTGCACACTGCAGAAGCAAGAAGGTGATGGTCGGCTGGTTTACTCAAATGTAAAGGAACTTGGAGTCATTCTGGAAGATTATGCTCAAGGGATTCACAACCCTTTTTGCAGGTGTTTCTTAGCTGGTTTACTCAAATATAGAGGAACTTGGAGTCATTCTGGAAGATTATGCTCAAGGGATTCACAACCCTTTTTGCAGGTGTTTCTTAGCTGGTTTACTCAAATGTAGAGGAACTCGGAGTCATTCTGGAAGATTATGCTCAAGGGATTCACAACCCTTTTTGCAGGTGTTTCTTAGCCTTGGGGTATTACATATTTTATTTTGTGGGTGGGTGGGAGAGGGGGGGGGGAAGCTGGTGGGGAGCGTCATCCACTAAGCAATATTTTCGTATTACAATAACTTTCAAAAATCTCAATTTAGTTTTTATGGATATTTTTCATTACTTTAATGAGAAGAATATATTTCACTGAATTATTTTTATGGGTGTATTTTTGTTGTTGTCAAAACGTAAATTTTCGTTTCTTTCATGGTAGTCTCAGCTGTTGTTTTAGATTAAGCTGACCTTATGCCAGCACGGGCTCTTGCTCATAGAGCAGCCCGTATAACCGTAGAAGTTGAAAGAGGAATAATATTCCGAACCTATCAACACCAGACGTTGTTCCAACATCCCGATGAAGTAAAGAAAATCCTGTCAGAGCAGAATAACTCCATCAGTGTCTTACCATTAGAATTCACCATACGAAATAAACACACCATCCACGAACTATCCCCGGTATCAATCACCATCATCAATCACTATATTCTCTCCACAAGACCCTATAAACTCCCTCACTATCACCAACCAGGATCGAATGCCGCGACTTCTTAAGATCTCCTTACAGAGTCACAAAAGATAAGAGATTCGAGACGCCTTGTGTGCGTTCTCTCTCTCTCTCTCTCTCTCTCTCTCTCTCTCTCTCTCTCTCTCTCTCTCTCCAACCCCCTTTCTTTATAACAGAGACCTGCCACAGTTTGACTCGACCCCGAGACTTTGATATATTATGTCGTTATTATTATGATGATGAACTTGCGTATGTGAGTGTGAGTGTTTGTGCTTTTGTTGTTACGTTAGGTCGTATGGTTGTTTGTGTATGAAGGTATGTAGTCACACGTGTTTATGTATATATATATGTATATATGTATATGTATACATATATGTATGTATATATGTCTGGGTATATGTGCATGCGTGTATGTGCGTGTGTTTGTGTAAGCATTTAGACAAGCCTAAGAACGAATTTTTATATTTTCATAAATTACCTACCATTTGCAATTGACGTGGTCTAGGTATCAGCAAGCGTAACTCATTGAAGTCAAACATGTATATGAGTTTGTCCCGAAACGAGCGTGTGTGTTATGCGTGTGTATGTGTGCGTGTGTGTATGCCTGTGTGTGTATGTACGCGGTTGACTGGGTTTGAATAGCGGCACTTGCTTCCTCGCCCAATAACATCAAAAGCGACGGAATGCTCATTACCGTAGACCGTTATCGATGGGAGTCCTTCATAAAACGTTTTCCGCGCAGGTATTCGCGTATAAGCACGGGGCATGCGCAGTAAACTTACACGATGTAAATGTTGGTTATCTCGTGCGTAAGTGTGATCATGCTCAACAAGCTAGCGTGACATAAATCTAGATTAGTTCAAGTATAAGTATGATGTATGCACAACGAATTGGCAGTGATATAAATCACGATTATATCCTGTATGAATATGACGCATGCGCAGTAAATCTGGATTATTTCGCGTATAAATGTGACGCATACTCGCGAAACAAACTCACGAGTCTAAATCTATATCATTTCAGGTATAAGTAGGACGCATGCTTAGTAAGTTCATATGATATTAAATTTAGGTGATTTTACTTGGAAGAATGGCGCATACGTCATACTCTCACGTGACATACATCTATATTATGTCACATATAAAGTATGACGCATGCGCAATACTCTCACATGATGATATATCTAGCTTATTTCATTCACTATGGAGGGTATGAGTTTTCCAGTTCCTTCTTTCCATGACTCGCTAGGTTCCAAAAACAATTTCTAATTCGATTCGTTTCTGGATTAAATTGGGTTCTAGTTCCGTTTTTTTAATACTGCGTATTATAGAGTAATTCTTATTGATGGGGATTTGTTAAAGAAAAGGTTCCTTGTCTGCCTCTGGTGGGAAAAAATATATTTGACCCAGAGTATTGTCGGAGATTTGCAGCGAATGACGCCGTTGCTTGTTTAGTCATCTTATCAAGAGATTTTTTTTTAAATATAAAAGTTATATATCTAGATGCACGAATGTTTCTATGTTAAGTTATATATGCATTCACGTTGCATATGCAGCCATGCAAGTATGCACTTTGTACTCAATATTCCCTGGATTGCTGACATGTCACTAGAGGTTTATTGCAGTTCAGATCGGGTACGTATGCCCAATACCCCTTTTACAGGGCACGACTAGAATCCATACATAAGTTTTAGAGGGAATATCAGTAGACGGCGTGCACAATACTTCTCTACACAAGTGTGCTTTTTTTATTTTATTCAATTTTTTTTCAAAACCGAATAAATGATTATTTTTAATCAAGATTTCTAAAAAATAACTTTGTGCATCATTATCATGAAACGTTTCATTGTAGATAATGACTGCTGCATCAGAACTTGATTTGTTATAAAATGCTTCTTTTATTATTATTATTATTATTATTATTATTATTATTATTATTATATTATTATTATTATTATTATTATTTTTATTTTTTTTTTTTTTTTTTTTACATCAGAAAATTGGTCAGTTGGACATTTCATCTTTCCGTTCATTGACTTGAAATCATGAATTTATTCGTGATCTTCACTCGCCATTACATCAACACTTCTCATTACCATTTATTAATATTTTCGGTGTCCTTATATGTTTGTCGATATCTAAACCAACCAAAACAAATACTCGTTGCAAAATAAATGCAACGACTGCATTTCAACTGCCTATTTTATTGCCGCCCAATGAACAACGCCACGGAAACAGAGACCTGC
>NC_061096.1:62579510-62607010 GCF_015104395.2 Macrobrachium nipponense
GGATAAAGCTACAGAGGGGAGCAACATCAAACACGATAGGAGCAACATCAAACCATGATGAGACTGAATACAAATACCTGGGAATAATGGAAGGTGGGGATATAAAACACCAAGAGATGAAGGACACGATCAGGAAAGAATATATGCAGAGACTCAAGGCGATACTCAAGTCAAAACTCAACGCCGGAAATATGATAAAAGCCATAAACACATAGGCAGTGCCAGTAATCAGATACAGCGCAGGAATAGTGGAATGGACGAAGGCAGAACTCCGCAGCATAGATCAGAAAACCAGGAAACATATGACAATACACAAAGCACTACACCCAAGAGCAAATACGGACAGACTATACATAACACGAAAGGAAGAAGGGAGAGGACTACTAAGTATAGAGGACTGCGTCAACATCGAGAACAGAGCACTGGGGCATTATCTGAAAACCAGTGAAGACGAGTGGCTAAAGAGTGTAGGGGAAGAAGGACTAATAAAAATAGACGAAGACCCAGAAATATACAGAGACAGGAGAATGACAAACAGAACAGAGGACTGGCACAACAAACCAATGCACGGACAATACATGAGACAGACTAAAGAACTAGCCAGCGATGACACATGGCAATGGCTACAGCGGGGAGAGCTAAGAAGGAAACTGAAGGAATGATAACAGCGGCACAAGATCAGGCCCTAAGAACCAGATATGTTCAAAGAACGATAGACGGAAATAACACCTCTCCCATATGTAGGAAGTGCAATACGAAAAAATGAAACCATAAACCACATAGCAAGCGAATGCCCGGCACTTGACACAGAACCAGTACAAAAAGAGGCATGATTCAGTGGCAAAAGCCCTCCACTGGAGCCGTGCAAGAACATCAGCTACCTTGCAGTAATAAGTGGTACGAGCACCAACCTGAAGGAGTGATAGAAAACGATCATGCAAAGATCCTCTGAGACTATGGTATCAGAACGGATAGAGTGATACGTGCAAATAGACCAGACGTGACGTGATTGACAAAGTCAAGAAGAAGTATGTCACAATACCATGGACAGCCACCGAGTTGAAGAGAAAGAGAGGGAAAAAATGGATAAGTATCAAGATCTGAAAATAGAAATAAGAAGGATATGGGATATGCCAGAGGAAATCGTACCCATAATCATAGGAACACTAGGCACGATCCCAAGATCCCTGAAAAGGAATCTAGAAAAACTAGAGGCTGAAGTAGCTCCAAGACTCATGCGGAAGAGTGTGATCCTAGAAACGGCGCACATAGTAAGAAAAGTGATGAACTCTTAAGGAGGCAGGATGCAACCCGGACCCCCACACTATAAATACCACCCAGTCGAATTGGAGGACTGTGATAGAGCAAAAAAAAAAAAAAAATAAATAAATAATGATAATAAAAACCGAATTCTTTTTCCACACAGAGTTTTCACGTCTTCGAAAAAAAACTGTCAAAAAAAAAAAAAAAGGGTAAAGGGGATTTACAAGATGGTGTCTTGTTTTTCTATGAGAGTTGTAAAATCCTATTACTTGCTTCCGGTGTTTTGGACGCGGTTCCGTAACCTTGGCTCCGAAGATTTGTTGCAGACTTATTCACTCAATTTTTGTCAAAGCTAAAACAACAGAAATGTCTTAACAACAACCTCTCTCTCTCTCTCTCTCTCTCTCTCTCTCTCTCTCTCTCTCTCTCTCTCTCTCTGACATTTTTTAGGCCTTCCTTGTTTTACATCCTGTGTAAAAAGATATGGTCTATGACGTCCATCAGAGTAGGATACCTAGAGGAGTCAAAGCAGATGCAAAATAAGTAAATAAACAAGTAAATGAAGGAATAAAAAAATGAAAAATAAACAGATTAATTAATTAATACATACAAATAGATAGATAGATAGGTAGATAGATGTGCCTTAGCTGGATATTAATTGTATACAATCTGTTTATTAATTGTTATCATTCTTAATTTTTTTTAACTGTAAATTTTATTAATGTCATTGCCATTATTGGGAATACTGTTTTTTTTATATTTCTTCAGCAACTGTGTTTATTGCCGATTTATTATTTTCTGTCATGTTATCTCATATAATTTTCTATCATGTCATCACATATATCAAAGATTGTGTATGTTATTGCCTCTATTTTGTATATGCCATGTACATGGCCTTGAGCTGAAATAAGATTTGTCATTATTATCATAATACCTATACATAACCCATTCAAAGGGTTTATGCAGCTCTGTCCTGTCCATTTTTTGAGCGATGTAAAAAGGAGAAACCGATGAAAAAAGAAAACGCTACCCACATTCCACCGAAAACAGTCGTTCGCCTCAATCCTTTTCCGAGAAAAGAGCAGGACGTTAGCGCTAAGACGCGATAAATGCAAGGGGCTCTCTCAGCAGCGATGACTGTTCGGTTATAATGATCTTTCTTCGCCATAATAGGAGCGAGTCGGGGCGACGCGCAGGCAGGCAGGCAGGCAAAGGACGAGACGCCCTTCTTCTGTTTCTTCCCGGGAAACCAGTGGTTTCTTGACCCTTACGGGCTGTGGCCCGACCTATACAGGTGGGTCTTGGGTCCAGTCCAGTGATCCCTGTGTGTTTTAATAAGGCAAGTATGTCCCCGAAGGCAGGGACACACATACACTCACACGCGCACACACACCTTTACCCTCTACAGGTGTGACTCGTTAATGACCTGATGGGTGCAGATACTGCTGCGCTCTTCCCCCCCTTCCGCCCCAGCCCCACCGCCCCCTACCCCTCACGAGAAGACTCCCCTTCACATCGTTAATTATCAGTATATTTTCTTTTGCATTGTGATATCCGCGTGACTTTGGTTTCGAGGTCCATACGTTCCAGAAGGTCGACTAATTTCTGCGTTTACTCTTGTGGGTGTCCTTTTTTTTTTAATTGGTTATTTCTCCGTAAGTAGAATGCCACCAAGGTGGTGTTTAGTTGCATATCAGACCAGTCGTCTATAACGTAAAATTATATATATATATATATATATATATATATATATATATATATATATATATATATTATATATATATATATATATATATATTCCCTTAATTTCTTAATTTGTTGTTGGTTCCATAAGACGTTTAGGGTCTATCGATGATGCGAGTATATTTAATTTCGTATATTCAAAATTCGTAAGGTTGATATTTAAAGAAAAACAAAGTCCAAAACTAGATCCATTTACAGCGATATGCAGCACTAAATGGAAAATACTCGGGACTTTTAAAGTAAATAATTTAAGCACGGACTGTATAGATAATGATTTTTTTTTTTTATTGTAAATTACTGTTGAAGTACTTGAATCTCCTATCCGTAGAAATTTTTTTTTTATTACCAAGGCCACAAAAAACCTCATTCAGACAAAAATGTCATTACTTACATGACTATACATACATACTTACGTTATATACATATGTATACATACATGCATTACACTACAAATGTCCTTTAATATCCAATTCGCTCTACCTCTGAATTAATATATTTTCATATATGTTAACCGAAGGGGAATTTTGTTGTTGATTTTTTCTCTGGCTGTCCCGCTGGTTCGAATCCACGGGAGCGCCTCTGCGGCGTAGTTGGTATGGTATTAGCGTCCCACCTCGGTGGTCGCGGGTTCGATTCTCGGCCATTCCATTGAGGAGTGAGAGATGTGTATTTCTGGTGATAGAAGTTCACTCTCGACGTGGTTCGGAAGTCGCGTAAAGCCGTTGGTCCCGTTGCTGAATAACCACTGGTTCCATGCAACGTAAAAGCACCATACAAACAAACAAGCAAAAACGGGAGGACGAAATTATTATCAACTAAATAATTCACCTTCGGTTAACGTATATGAAAATATATTAATTCAGAGGTAGAGCGAATTGAATATTAAAGGACATTTTAGCGTAATGCATGTATTTGAATCACGGTGATGTGATAAGAATTCTTATACATACATATGCACGTATGTATATATATATATATATATATATATATATATATATATATATATATATATGTGTGTGTGTGTGTGTGTGTGTGTGTGTGTGTGTGTGTGTGTGAATGCACATATTTATGTAATCTTCTGTTTAAGATACGCAACAGGTTACAAACGATAATCCTAAGAAAGCCTGTTCAAGGATCTCCCTGGAAAGCTGTGGGAGTGTCCTAAACAACTTCCAGACTTCCAGACCCGGTGGTGGGTCCAGCGCTGAACCGAAACCTCTCCAGTTATAGTTCTCCTGGTGGCTAATTGGCCCCCTCGTTAGTCACGGCTCCGGGCAATTAGTGAAATCATTAATTATTTTAGAGTGACTTGCCCCCCTCCCCCTACCCACCAACCCACCAACCCTCGGGAGTTATCGCTGAGGTGATGATAACACCGCGTGCGCTGTGTGCCCTGTTCGATGATTACCTTGGCCCTGTATACCAATTAGGACGGAGGATGTCCTGGAATGGGTTGGTTGGGTATGGGGTTACGATGCCATATATGTTTATGCGCCTAAATTATAAAGGATGATGAGGATTGAATCTGTAGTTTCTTGCAGTTCCACAATGTTCCGTGGATGAAGTATATAAGAAATCCTCACGGTAAAATGAAAGGCGGTAACCAAGACTTTAAACTTTTCAACAGTTTCAAGAAAAGAATTTAAGAAAAGAATTTAAGAAAAGAATTTACTCAAAAAACAATATAAGGTCACATACAACGGTAGAACAAGTCAACAGGCTACTTAAGTATGTAAATAAACATTGTATCCATATTTATTTACATCTGCACTTTTGTTATATCCGTCTCAGAATGGGATTCCAAAATTCAACAAGGCGCGATCCGGCCTCCAGCTTACTTGGGCGCGTGCTAAAATCTACGGTCAAACAGAGCGCGGTTTCACCTACGAAAATTAAAATAAATACGCTATATTTTATAAGTAATGATTTTTCTGTACTGTTTATTATTTATTTTTTTACATTTTCATTCTAATAAATAAATCATAAATATCCTTTCCTAAAGTTCCTGTATCTTTAACTCATCGCGAAACACCTTCTTCAGACCTTTTATTTGTTTCCTAACCCCCCATCAAGAAAGACAAAAACAGTCAAGTATCTTGTAGGCTTACTCCCGAGTAAGCGAAAAAGTGTTTTTAGAACTGCAGTGAAGATAATGATAATGAAATGCTTTCTGACACTATTTCTATTTTTCCAAATCGGGTCAAATATCAACTTATTTTCGTTGCATAACAATCAAAGATATGCGGGATTATGTAGTACGTTTTGAAAAGTGGGTCTGGAAGAGAATGGTGGAAGTTAGAGGATTTACTGGATTGTGTACGATTGGGAAGGCGGACTTGGAGGAGAATGGTGAAAGTGAAGTGATTTACTGTATTGTGCACGATTTGGAAGGTGGACTTGGAGGAGAATGGTGAAAGTGAAGTGGTTTACTGGATTGTGTACGATTTGAAAGGCGGACTTGGAGGAGAATGGTGAAAGTGAAGTGATTTACTGGATTGTGCACGATTTGGAAGCTGGAGCTGAAGGAGAATGGTGAAAGTTATTATGGGGATCACAGAGGAAGGTAGAAAGGAGGCGATGGGGCCTGAGAACTTGCTTAATTGGGAGACTGCTGTGGTACAATTTGACCTTAGCGTTTGATATAACATGAATTACAAACATTAGATTGCAGTGAAAATGAATATCGTATTGTATAACATGATGTACAAATATTAGATTAAAATGAAAATAGAATTTACGGTAAAAATTAATACATTATTGTATAACACGAAGTAAAAATATTAGATTAAAATGAATATAGAAATTACGGTAAAAATTGATACCGTATTGTATAACATGAGGTACGAAGTTAGATTAAAATGAATATAGAAATTACGGTAAAAATTGATACCGTATTGTATAACATGAATTACAAACATCTGATTACAATGAAAAAATAAATTGCGACGGAAATGAATAACGATTTTAATAGCATGATACCCAATCAATCAATCAATCCCGTTCAAGTGGAATGACGTCATCAGCATCAGCCCTCTCGATTTCAAAGCGACTCAGCGGCGTGGTCGGTTTGGTGTTGGCGTGCCACTTCGGTGGCCACGAGTTCGATTCTCGGGCATTCCATTGAGGAGTGAGAGATGTGTAATATCTGGTGATAGAAGTTCACTCTCGACGTGGTTCGGAAGTTACGTGAAGCCGTTGGTCCCGTTGCTGAATAATCACTGGTTCTTGCAAGGTAAAAACACCATACAAACAAACAAACAAACAAAACAAACAAACAAACAAACCTCACGAAACGAACAACAACTGCGACAGAGTCCATACACCGCCGCCACCGATAATGATGGCAATGCTAATTATCCCTCGTCATTAACCCAAATGAATTCTGGCTCTCTGAGCTCATCAGAGCCATCGTCTATTAGAGGCGGTTGAGGGCGCCGTCGAACCTGGGCAACATGCGAGGCCTTTCTGGCCGGCGTTATATGCAGTCCGTCATTTAAATAATTATGCGCGAGGAAATTAACCATGAGAGTCGAACGGCTAATGAACAAACACCAGTATCTCTCTCTCTCTCTCTCTCTCTCTCTCTCTCTCTCTCTCTCTCTCTCTCTCTCTCTCTTCGACGCACGAATTCCTCATCCTCGGTTGGGGTGCCACGCCCGCATGTCGAGTGGCACTGCCGAAATTCTAATGATATTGGCACTGCGTCGTGTTTTTTTTTTATCTTTTTTTTTTTTTGTTTTTTAGTCAGCTCTGTAGTTAAATGAGTTTTAGATCTAAAGGGCTTTTTTTTTTTTGGGGGGGGGGGGGGGGGGGGGGGTGGGGGGGGGGGGGGGGCGGTGGTAGTGCCGCGGGATAGTTTGTTGGTTGATTAAAGTTTTTTTTTTTTTTTTTTTTTTTAGCTGACCCCTTTTTCTGCTTTGTCCAGATTCCAATTATTCTTGTTTTTTTTTTTTCTTTTTTTTGTCTCGTTGTTCATACAGTGTTGTAGACAAGATAATAAATGAAAAGGATGACAGGGAATATATATGTATATATATATATATATATATATATATATATATATATATATATATATATATATATATAATATATATTAACATATCAACTCACATAAAATACATATTAAATATATAGTGTTTACATGTATTATACATATATATGTATATATATATATATATATATATAATATATATATATATATATATATATATATATATATATAATTTTCTTTCCTTCGTAGTCATGTGTCCATGACCAAGAAAAGAGTAAAGAATTCAGAAGTTAAGAGGGCATTGTGGCTATTACAATTGCATATATATATGTATGTATATCTATTCAAATATATACATATAAGTATATAGTATATATTACATATATAAATATATATATATCTATATCTATATATATATATATATATATATATATATATATATATATATATATATATATATATATATATATATATATATATATATATATATAGGGCTGTTGCCTTGTATAATAAGGCGCCCTATGAGGTAATGTTAGACTTGCGATAATCTTACTCTAAGTCGGTTGGTATTGCACTTCCATATCATTGGAGTGTCTTGGGGTTTGGTGTAGATCACTTACGCAGTCGGTATATCTTCTTTGGTTAGACGACGATGTGTTAAACTCATGATGATATCTTTCTGATGTGAGGTTCTAGTAGAAAACACGAAGTATAAAAAAATACTTATATTCTCTGAGATTACATGGTGAGGATCAGGTATGATTGTACAGGTCTTCTAATGACGATGGCTTGATCGCTTCTGCCAACGATGATGGCTGATTCTGTTCTGTTCTGTTCTACATGATAAAGCTTAGGTAAAGAGGTACAGATCTGCCAATGATGATGGCTAACTCTATTCTGCCACCATCTTGGTTACAAATCATAAAGGAAGCAGACAGTAGCTCGAACATACGAACATACAATCAGATGACATAGTTACTAATCACGTAGGCCGCTTGAGCTATAGGTCACGGTGTTTGTCTCAAGCAGGAAGCTTGGACTAAAGTTTATAAACAAATGAATGACTACAGGTGACGGCATGTCAACTTAGCCTACTTTATGGTATACGTCATCTTAGCGTCTCTGGTCTGATCACATTCCTGCAAGCAATCTGGTTGACCTCTTTAGTTTTAGTCTTTTATATATATATGGAATAACATTCCATATTTTTATTATGTAATCACTTACATATACATACTATATACATGCATACATGCATTCCAAGACTTAGTGGAAAAACCCTCAAATCCCTCACTCATCCTTCTCACTCACTCACTTCCTCCGTGGAAGCGCCGAAGAAAAGCTACGTTCGCTCCAGCCTGGCTTTTCCATTTGATCAGATTTTCATAAATCAACAAAAGATATATCGCGGTTTTCGTACGCCAGAGCGACTTGGGGAACGCAACGCCTGGCGCTTTCGCCGTGTTCCTGCGACGAGAGGTTCTCCCGGTGGCAAATGCAAAACGTTGTTTTTTGTTTTATTTTTTATTTTTTTTATTTCTGTTCCAAGTTTCACGATAAAATTTACAAGCTGAGAGACACAAGACGTTGGCTCAGGGAGGTACGAAAGGACTAGTACGAAGTGTTTTTTTTTTTTTTTTTTTTTTTTTTATTTGGGGGGGGGGGTTGTTTGTTTGTTGGGCGGTGGGGTGGGGGTTGGTTGATGGGAAGCTTTTGTGAATGTGGTTATTTTTAAGACGTTCTTGCTACATCATGAATGGAAGATGAAAATCGGACTCGCAAAAAAAAAAAAAAAAAAAAAAAAACCATCGCCAAGAACCTCTTCGTCTCGCCTCGGAATCCCCTCTTCTCCCACGAGCAGATAAGAAGCCGGGGCCGTCTGCATTCCTCCGGCCCGATAACGATGGCCCTCCAAATTCCGGAATTGGGTCATAGGGTCGTTACCGTATTCAGCCGACCCCAATAAACAATATTCTATCCGGCGCCGAATCAACTGGGACTCGCACTAAACATTAAATTTGTGACAGACAGAAGTCGATCCGGAGCTCCAGTCAATAGCCTCGTCCCCGGAGCCGAGTGAGGAGGACGACTTCCTCCGAAGACCAGATGGCTCCAAGACGCTTCCAGGTCGTAAGGGCTAGTGTTCCGCGCTCCGGCAACCGCCCGAGAGGTCTTAACGTCTTCGCCGAGCGTGTCCCTGTCCTGTTCCCAGGGTTATCAAAATCGTATTCATGGTGCGGTTTGCATTTACGCTTAATCAGCGCCACCATCGGGGCGAAGAGGGGTGTTATCGGCGGCCCTCTTGTGGCTTAATTGTCCTCATTAGCATAGGAATCGTCTGCCTGTGGTTACCACCGGTATACTGCTGCCGCTGCTACTACTACTATACTACTACTACTACTACTACTTTTAGCAGCAGTGTCAGCAGAAATGACAGCAGTAGTCGTATTAGGGGAACTGGTAAGTGTCATCGTCTTCATGATACTAGGCCTATACTTGTGGTATGAGTAGCAGAAGTAGTTAGCCTAAAACTGCTCTTATACTACTGACGCAGCTGCAAGTGTTATCAGTAGCAGTCTCACTCTTACACTAAAACCGTTATTTCACGGACCCTATTACTGCTATTTTTCATTACGGTTGTAAGTAGATTCTAATCTCAAAGAAAAAAAAAACTGATTCATATCGGAAAATAATATTATGGCGGTAAGACTGGGCATCACGGATATTGTCATCGCATCGCTAAAAAAAAAAAAATATCAATGTCTAGATTCTAGTCTTAAGCGTAACAAGCACTCAAGCAGTATGTAATTTACGGAAGCTTGCATTAGCAATTAAGTTGATGTTACTATCTAATTACAGAAAGTTCTTTGTAAAGAATGTTAAAAGTTCTGGATTGTACCACCAGGGAGTCAGAGTAGGAACGCGATCTAGGACATCAAAGGAGATTATCTGTATGTATATATATATATTATATATAATATATATATATATAATATATATATTATATATATATATATATATATATATATATATATATATATATATATATATATAGATATATATATATATATATATATATATATATATATATATATATATATATAGGGGATATATATATATATAGATATATATATTATATATATATATAGTAAAATGGGGAAAAAATAAAAAATTAGGGGTTGATGGGGCAAGAAAGAATCACTCCTTTTTATACCTTTCTCCCTAATTAATCATCATTTTTAGGTGATTTGTTGTTAGAATACCTTTTTGTAATTATTTTAGCATGTGTATATTACATAACATTTCTTTTATGCATGTTTTCTGGATCATTTTTTCCAAAAGTTTATGGAAAAAATTTAGCAGAACTTTAAAGTAGCTCATAAGAAGTTTGATTTTTTCCCCCCATTCCAAAGGCCAAGCTCATTTTGGGGTAAGAAAAAAAAATGCCACAAGGCCCCCGGTAGCCCCTGTGTATTGCTCTATGACCCTGACCCCCCTCCCGACCCCCCCCGGGGGGAGGTGATTTTTTTTGCACCATTCTAATGGCTAAGTCTGGGGTAAGAAAAAATCAAAATCACTGATTTTTTCTTGCCCCATACTTGATTTTTTGTTCCCCAAGTGTGAGCAGCTCTTACCCCAAAATTGATTTTTTATTTCCCCGATCATATTTTTTCGTCATATAGTGTCTCTTCAAAGCATAATAAATCCTCTTGTATTTGAGTGAAATAAGTATTTTGTCCTTTCCAAGGACTGACTGACATGTTTAAACATCCATACACTGTAGATACTGAGCATTGACTCTCTTTTTAATAAAAACATGTTCAGACTTGTTAGATAATGCACTTCTCCTGATTTTGGATGGGCATCTCCGCCATACATGTGTAGAGACAATACTAGTGGTAAAAAGTGAACATATCAGTATTATCAAGCTTCCTGCACATTGTACAGATCTGTGACAACCATTAGACGTTGCTTGCTTTGCGCCTTTAAAATCATACTATGATGCAGCACTTGCAACAGCATGTACATCAGACATGGGCACGAGTGCCATCACAAAAATGTGGCTTTGTGAATATGCTGTGCAGTGTCTGGAAGCAGGGACTTTCGACTGACAATGTAAAGGCAGGTTTTCGTGCTACTGGAATATCCTTGAATTCAGAAAGTACAATAAAGATCGCCTTTGTCCTTTGAAATTGAAAACTTTCAAAACATGGCTGGACAGAGGGCGCCCAAAAGATGACGAAAATAATCCTGTGGTATTGGATGCTATGACTGATAAGGAGGCAGGCATCAACGACTCACAACCAATTCCGTCATCAGCAATTCAGCAGGGTGTTTCACAGAGATCTACTTTCACTAGCCAAGAAGTAACGCTGGTGCCTGAAGCAGATGTAGACAAGCGTCTTTTTGATACATCAACCATAGCTCAAGAAGGACCACCAGCCTGCAGTCACTGGCTGGATGTTCAAGGCCCCACTGATAAAGATTAACTTCTTGAAGATATTAAGAAGGATATTCAGCAGCGAGGAACACTTTATGCTAAAAATTTGAGTTGGACGGATCTCGTCAATGAAATTCAAGCAAGGGCTCCAACAGGAATAAAGTTTAATATCCTGTTGGTAGCAAAGGAAAAGGAAACTCACTGGAAGAGATTTTGAATTCCAGAGGACGTAGTGGAACACATCCTCTCACAAGCCAAGAAAAATCAAACATGCATAGCCAAATTATCACTCAAGGAGAATGCAGTAAGGAGCTTACAAGTCATCAGGTTCCGAAAAGAAGAATGAACATGAAGTTAAGCAAGAGAAAGAAAAAGGATCCTGAACCACTTTCCGACAGCACAACAACAGTTGAAGAAATAAACTTGGAAAGTGATTCTGCTGATGACGTAAGTTTCAGTTTGGATAAAGAGAAATGAAAGCGACAATGGAATGTGAACATGAAGTGTGCCAGCTCCAACAGAAACAGGCATTCCTGTAATATCAGAAGATTCTGTTGGAAAGTACTATGCAGTATACTACATTGAACCAAGAATGATTATTTTTAGGGAAAAATAATAAAAACCTTTGCAAACGATGAAGGCGGCACAGTAACGAAAGCTCAAATTGATTTTCTACAAAGAAGAATATCTCCAGTAACCCCAAGGAATGGACCTGGATTGAGCGGAACAAGGACAAAAATGGACATTGATGTTGTTGATATAACGTACATTTTCTACGGGCCAAAAGAACTTATGGTGAAGAAAGGTTTTCTTTAGATTCCCAGATGAAATGGCATATGCCTCGTCTAAAGAAGATAGAAAAGGATTCGTATTGAATTATATAGCATGATATGCATGATTTACAATTCATACCAGTGAAATGATTTTCATTTTGTTTATGGAAATTGTAATGAAATTTTTTTTCCACAATCAAATACCAAAAATACACTTTTTGTTATCTTTTGATATGATTTAACTTTTGTTCATGTTAAACTTCCCATTTTATATGGAAAACGCATTTTAGTTTCTTAAACATGTTTCTTTAGCCAAAAATAAACATGATTTGTTCTTGCCTCGATATGATTTTTTTTTACCCAATTTCAGGATAAAAAAAAAAATCATAAAAAAATATTGTTTAAAAAAAAACATTAAAGTCCTAGGCTCAATTCCTTTTCATGATTTACTTAACATTGAATATTGATCAATATGAAAAGGTTTAACTGGAAATACAAAATCAAATAGAGGGAAAAATGAAAGTTTTGTGGTTTTATTGTTTTTTGCCCCAATTGACTATATAATATATATATATATATATATATATATATATATATATAATATATATATATATATATATATATATATATATATATATATATATGAATAACTTGATCACGAGGTATATAAAAACGTGATGCTATGTATAAATAAAGGTTTTTTTGCCTCGAAGGAAAAAATGAAAAAACGAGTTAGCGAGTACTTTCGGTCCTATTAGGACCGAAAGTACTCGGCTAACCCGTTTTTTCATTTTTTCATTCGTGGCAAAAAAACCTTTATATATATATATATATATATATATATATATATATATTATATATATATATACATATATATCATATATATATAATAATATATATATATATATATATATATATATATATATCATAATAGGACATAATCTCCTTTAATGTGCTATTTTCCCTAACAAGAAGTGGCCTCAGAGAAGAACCCATATAACGGTCACTCAGACATTCATTAACTGCTGAACAGGAGATGAAACCTTTGATCATCAACTTCCACAACATCCAGCTGCCTCAAACACCTACGCAGAAGGCTCGTCAGCATTGCGTCGACCCCCCTCACGTACTGTGCACCATTCGCTTCTGTCTTTTACTCTATCGCTTCCTGGATATTCGGGGATGTTCGGGCCCTTCCATATCTGATATACTCTTTTTGCACAACATTTTCTAGGTCTTCTTCATTTGCTCCTCCTCCTCCTCTAGCCTAGTGTATATCCAGGAAGAGGATCGCTTCAGCGAAGGGTTGTGGACCCCTTGATGGGATGAAATGGCCTTGCATATCATCCTGGTCACTGTGCAGGTGTGGGAGGCACAAATGGCGTCATTATGGGATTTGGAACCCCATGTCAGTATGGGGTTTGGAACCCCATACCTTAAACTGATACCACAAAAAGATAAACCATTTACCTCAATAAGGTTTGATTACAAGGAAAGCGCGAGTCAAAATTTGTTGCCACATTCATCCTAAAGCTGCCTTATCATGGATGAATCCTGTGTAGAAAACTTCCCGTGCACCTATTCTATAAAGGAGGGTCATTTCTCGTGTGGTGTCTTCCTCGCCACCTGCCTCTGGGCATGCGCGCTGCGCCTTCCTCGCCATCTCCCTCTGCGCATGCGCGCTGCGCCTTTCAGCTCCGTCATTCACAAGCGCTAAGTTACATACAGTCTTTCATTAGTTTTCTGCACAAAATGGCAAAATATTTATGAGAGGGTGATTATGAACATTTGCTGCAAGAATTTAAAGAGAGATCGTTTGTATATGAATAGATTGATTTATTTATTTGATGTCTTGATGATGTTCATTGTACAGTGCTTCACTGCGTCAACAATTCTCTTATTTTAACTTATGAGTATTTTGTTTGAGGTCAGCATTGTTGATAAATGAAGGCCTTTGTGTTTTGCCTTTTGTGAATGTTTTATGAAAATAGTACTTCTTATGATAAATGTCCCGCTTTGCAAATAAATAAATGAATAAATAAATAAACAAATAAATGAATTTAAAAGAATAAATTAAAATAAATACATCTTATTCCCAATGTTCATATCAGCAGGTTTCTAAAGCCAGTTCCGTTTCCTCAGCTTGATGGAGATTAATGTCATTCGCAGACGTTTTTATATTAATAAATCTTGATAATGTTGTCTGCTAAACTTGAAGTGCCCGAATATCAACCTGACATATTTGTCAAAGTTATGAATTACAATATCCAATGTTGGATTTTTCTTCCTCGCATTGTGTCAAATGTGGCTTTTTTTTTTATTCCTTTCTTATTTTTATATTTTTTCTAGTGAGCCTCTACAAAATTTTAAAAAATAAAACTTTTATTTTTTACTTTTTATTTTTTTTAGAGAGCCTAAAAATAGGAGTTAAAAAAATTAATGGGTTAATTGAGTGTGACAGGAGGAGGCTACGATTTTCATGTAGAAATTACACGATTAATTAACTCCTATAACGGACCAATTATATTTATTCGTATTAACTACCTCATTAAGGACAGAAGCGCTATTTATAGCCCACGCGTTCACAGACGGGCGTGCAGAATAACTTAGTAAATGACAGAATAAGTATATAGTGGGGTCTGATTAGGCGGATATTGACGCAGAGAGAGAGAGAGAGAGAGAGAGAGAGAGAGTACCTGAGAAATGGCTCTACCTACTAAAATGAGGGCTATACTTCATCGAGGTCCTGCCGTTTTTAATTGATGTAATATAACGGATACGTATTTTACCGGAGCACTGATCGCTTATATACGTCAATTATTAATACTTTTTCTTTCACTCTTACTCCCACTGGCTGCGACCCACATTCGACAACCAGCAGCCAGGTACGGCTCATAATTCAGCTGATGTTAACATTGGGACAGAACTTTCGAAGTATTTAGCGCCCATACGCTGTTGTCCTCACCCTCGGTACAGGGATCGAACGCTGGGATCTCTTTTAAATATATATATATATATATATATATATATATATATATATATATATATATATATATATATATATATATATATATATATAATCTCTCTCTCTCTCTCTCTCCTCTCTCTCTCTCTCTCTCTCTCTCTCTCTCTCTCTCTCTCTCTCTCTCTCTCTCTATATATATATATATATATATATATATATATATATATATATATATATATATATATATTACACGTGGAAAATATTACAACGAAAATATATACGAAGACAAAGTCATGAGGGTGGAAAAATAATAATCATAAAAAAAGACAACGGCGGTGAAATCTTTAACACTTCTCTTTTCACTTCTGTCTTTCGCCTTTATTTACAGAATGAAAAAAAAAATTACTACGGAAAATAAAAAATTCTCTTAATTCCTTTTGTTTTCACAGGGCCTTTTATCACGTTTTGTCACCTCGCCCAATTTAGACATTGACCTACAGGAACGGCTGGTATATGCAGAGAGAGAGAGAGAGAGAGAGAGAGAGAGAGAGAGAGAGAGAGAGAGAGAGAGAGAGAGAGAGATTGGTCAATGCAGCTCCATAACTATTCGTAACAGTGTTTATATTGTTATGCTGTTATAAAGTAGCTTTTTTAAATATCAGTAATGTCAACAAAAGTAATTATAAACGCGTGAATTTTGTTTAACTTGCGCAGACTATGGATGTTTGAAAAATTGGAATATTAGTATATAAAGATAATATTTATGCTGAAGGATCTCACATTCTACTGGAAACATCGGAGCACCGACCGACAACTGCTTTCATTTTTGGAACTGTCTGAAGGACACTTTGATGTCCTACAATATGGGCGTCCTTCGGAAAATGCCGACATAGAGTCCTCTCGTGGAGGTTCCTAAATCGCTTTGAAAGTCCTACAGATTCCCAGGACTTCCTGAAGGAATGTTTAATATCCAAATACCCTTTTAGGGTAGTTACTTTCGCTTCGAGAGTCCTTAGGACTTATATACAAAATTCGAGACCAAAATAGCCTTTTAGGATACAATCCTATTTACTTTTGTTAAACAGGTTTGCGAGTCCTACAGATTCCCAGGAGATCCATAAATTTTTTTTTTTAGATAAAATAGACTTTAATTTACTTAAACGTATATGGGAGTCCTACAGAATCCTAAGACTCCCATACAAAATTTGAGACCAAAATAGCCTTTTAGGATACAATCCTCCTCCATTGTCTTATTACGGTTTGGGAGTCCTACAGATCCGTAGAACATCCGTAATAAAAAAAATTGAGCCAAAAATAGCCTTTTAGGATACAAAACTACTTAATTTTCTTAAACCGCTTTGGGAGTCCTATAGATCCCTATAGGACTTCCGAGAAAACTGAACCTTGTATAGCATACAATCCTATTTAATTTTCCTTATCCGCTATGGGAGTCCTACAGAGTCCTAGGACTTCAAAATGAAAAAAAAAAACCAAAAATAACCTTTAATTTTCTTAAATTGCCTTGGGAATCCTACAGATTCCTAGGATTCCCATATAAAATTTGAGACTAAAATAGCCTTTTAGGATACAATCCTCTTTCATTGCCTTAACACGCTTTGGGAGTTCTACAGATCCGTAGGACATCCGTAACAAAAATTTGAGCCAAAAATAGCCTTTTAGGATACAATACTATTCAATTTTCTTAAACTGCTCTAGGAGTCTTACAGATTCCCAGGACTTCCAAAAAAAAAAATAAATAAATAAAACAAGAAAAAAGGAGCCAAAAATAGCCTTTTAGGATACAGTCCTACTTAATTATCTGCTAGTTTTATAGAAGTTCATTTTTTTTTGTAATTTCTTTAAACGAGCCAACAGCAGTTTTCAATGTTCAGTCTTTCTTTACCCTTTCATCCCTTTCTTTCCCTCTCTCAGCCCCACTCGGTTCCCTCCCCGAAATAAGAGAAGGGTTAGGGTGCGAGGGACGCTGCGTCTATTTGGCAGTGAGAGAGAGAGAGAGAGAGGACTTGTTTTATTTTGATAGCCAGCGATTGCAACCATATTTCTGCCGTTGTTAGCTTCAGACAGCAGCAGCCATAGCCAGCCACCCCTCTCTCTCTCTCTCTCTCTCTCTCTCTCTCTCTCTCTCTCTGTCCGTCCCATCGATCTGTTTAGCGTTTTGCATTCCCCTTCCCCTCCCCCCATTCTTTTATTTTTTCCCTTATTCTCTCTCCTTCGCCTTGGACCTCGCCAATTGAAAATTCCATTTTACCTCCTGTCGGGTCCGCCAACCTCAAAATCTGATGTTTTGATGTCACTTTGAGGATCTTCCTAGGGATATTATGCTCCATAAAATCCGACGGTCGACGGAAATAGAAATTAGGCGAGGTTGCTGTAATGAGATTTCACCAAACTTCCTCTCTGCCCTTAATGAACAGGCTCCTCCCTGAAACAATGCCCCAATCCATACGGGGCGGGGCCCCTCGGCGTCATGAATGCGCGAGCCCGACCCACCCTCGCGCCAGCAGCCAATCGGCCGCGCCTCGGGCCCCGCCCCCTCGTGACGTCATGTCCGCGACGGGACCCTGCGCGCGCACGCGGCTCCGAAGCCGTCTCGGTTGGCCACAAGTTGTCCCGTCTCATGTTTAGCCACAAGTTTATTGGGTGTGCGTTTGTGTGCGCGAGAGAAAAGAGAGAGTGAAGGGGGAAAAGTGATAATCAGAGAAGGGCGGAAATCCCCGTTGTTGTTCTTTTTTTTTTTTTTTGGAAAGAAAAAGGGAAGGAGGAGGAGGTGGAAAGGAAGGAAGGAAGACAGGAAGGAAGTGATTATTGTATTTCACATGAGTAGTCCGAAGACCGCTTCATCGTCGTCCAACTGCAGCAGCCCTACGTCAGGAGCCACCAGCATTGGTGCGGCAGGGATGAAGGTAAGATCCTGCTCTCCTGTTTGATGCCTTATCTGTCTTGTCATGTCCACCTCCTCCACCACCTCCTACTCCTCCTCCTCCTCCTCTCTCTCTCTCTCTCTCTCCTCGTCAATCTCTCTCCTCTCCTCCTCCCCCTCACCTCTCTCTCCTCTCTCTCTCCAGTTCGACTTTCTTCTCTCCTCGATCTCCGGCTCCGTGAGGATTCCAACCGCATCCTATTTCGCTAAATAAATTGTGGATGTCCTAAGGCGTGAGGATGTCCGGAAGGACTTCCCGGGTATTCCGACATCCTTCTCCTTTTGCTCCATCTCCTCTTTATCATTAACATTCCTACGTCGGGTAGGGAAGGTCCCTCCTTCGCTAAGGATACAGTATACGATCTTCAAATCGTTAATTGTTATCAATCAGTCTCCGGAAAAGCATAAAGACATTCGCTCATTTTAGCTCGGTATTATTGATATTCATTTCGAAAGCGATGTTTTTTACTATTTAGTTATATGTTCCTGGCGTGGCGATTGGTTGTTCGATGTTGTTGTTGTTATAAGAAGAGATATATTAGAATCTGGAGTTTGGTATGTCTAAGAGAAAAATGAGAAAAACAAATAAACATTACTGTAGCTTATTAGAACGGGAAAACACTAGTATTTCAACTGTAGGATTTTATGTACTACAGTGGACGTAGAAAAAGTACATCACTGGCTTACAGTTATGTACAGTTCACAAGCATATATATATATATATATATATATATATATATATATATATATATATAATATATAATAAAATATTATATATATATATATATATACAGCACACACATATATGTATATATATAGTATATATATATATATATATATATATATATATATATATGTCATATATATATTATATTGTATATATATATATATTTAAATATATATATAAATATATATATTTATATATATATATATATATTATATAAATATATATATATATTTATAAAATATATATATATATATAAATATATATATATATATATATATTTATATATATATTATATATATATATATATATATATATACTATATATGTATATAAAATATATATATATATATATATATATACTATATATATATATATATATATATAGTATATTATATATATATATATATATATATATATATATATATTATATAATACTATATATGATCTATATATATATATATATATATATATATATATATATATATATCTAGTTATACTATGATACCTTTGATTTAGTATAGTAGTGCACGTTACGCCAAACGTTATGGCCGAGTTAAGACCCAGTAAATGACATTTTACTTAACAACGAAATAACGGCATGATGTGACTGGTACTAGGATTTGATGTCATTATGGAAAAAAAAATATTAATGATTCGCCGTTTGTGGTTTGCAACTTACTACTCGCATGACAGGGTATGGGCATGGGTATCGGTAATTGATAACAATTCTTTATTTATAGTCTGGAATCATATTATCGGAGCTCCTTGTTGTCGAAATGTAGCGACGAATGTATATGTAAATATAGGCCTATATTTTCTTATACTTTGGATATTGTCACATTAAAATAATAAGGGATTATAATTACTGAAGAGATTGTTTTATATTTAGCCTCGTTCGGATCTGTTATTAAAAATATCAGTAATTATAGCTAAAATATCATCAGTAGAATCCGGCAGTGATATAATAAATATACTTTAGATTTTTATCTACTTACTACTCTATTAAAACTTTTCCCTGATAAATTTTCAATTACTAACAATGTTCTTATTAACAAATTTACCCTGCATTAACATACAAGCATTGCAATTTCATTATTTAAAGAACTAACTACCCTCTTTATTTTTATAATACCGACATGCAAGCAAGATGATGACTTTGATTTCTTGCTTAGCTAAAAAAAATTAAACTTGCTTAGTTTACAAAAAATAATCACAATTTTGCTCATATCCATTTGTTATAAATATTATGTGAGATGTGTGTATACACATTAATACTGCACATTGTAAATAAATGTTTACATCTCTTTGTAAATTTTAACATTCCACTAAGTGATGTTCTGAATTCTATAAATATAGTTAACAGAATGTATTAAGACACAGCTGCATCCTTTACTCAGTAGTAGAGTTAATTAATAAATCTTTTATTATATTTTTATTTCTCATCTGTTAAATATGATAAATGTAATTAATAACATCGGCTTGTCACTCAAGCATGTATAACGCAAACAGAAAAGGCATGCATGGATAACCGCACGCACATACACTCACACACACACAACGTGTATATAGCTATGAATGATATATATATATATATATATATATATACATATATATATATATATATATATATATATATATATATGTGTGTGTGTGTGTGTGGGTATATATATATATATATATATATATATATATATATATATATATATATCTATATATATATATATATATATATATATATATATATATATATATATATATATATATATATTCTATATCTATACTATCTATATATATACTATATATATATATATATATATATATATATATATATATATATATATATATATATATATATATATATATATATATATATATATATATATATGTATATATATATATATATATATATATATATATATATATATATATATGTATTATATATATATATGTGTGTGTGTGCGTATGTATATATCTATATACACTTTGTATATCTTTGTAAATAAACAAAAACACAAGTGCACTCATGAATTATTAAAAAAAAGACACAATAAACGTTTAAGACTGAATGCGTTGTTATCTTTCAGAAGTTGAGCCGTACGAAAGCGCCATTGGTCAAAGTAAGTGGGAGAGAAAACAAGATTTTTTTCATTATCCTTTTTCTATTTCTTCTTATTTTGCCTTTTTCAATGACGTCAGTTTTCAAATTTCATTCGGTCCTACGGACTCGAGGAGGCAGGTACGTCATTTAAAAAAAGTCTTTTGAAAAGTTTTAGAGAAATTGTCATTATTAGTTCTAGTGGTTTATTGGGGTTAACTTTTTTGTTTGCTGTCCAGTTGCTTATCTAGATACTTGGAATATTGGAGTTTTGGAATATTGTCTATTTTGCTGTCCAGTTGATTAACTAAATACTTGGAATATTAGAGTTTTGGAATATTGTCTAATTTGCTGTCCAGTTGATTAACTAGATACTTAGAATATCAGATTTTTGGAATATTGTCTAATTTGCTGTCCAGTTGCTTATCTAGATTCTTGGAATATAAGATTTTTGGAATATTGTCTAATTTGCTGTCCAGTTGCTTATCTAGATACTTGGAATATCAGATTTTTGGAGTATTGTCTATTTTGCTGCCTAGTTGTTCATCTAGATACTTGGAATATTGGAGTTTTGGAATATTGCCTATTTTGCTGTCCAGTTCTTCAGCTAGACACTTGGAATATTAGATTTTTGGAATATGGTCTATTTGTTATCCAGTTGTTCACTAGATACTTGGAATATTGGAAGTTTTGGAATATTGTCTTATTATTTTGCTGTCCAGTTGATTATCTAGAAACTTGGAATATTAGATTTTTGGAATATTGTCTTATTTTGCTGTCCAGTTGGTTATCTAGATACTTGGAATATTATCTGTTTTTTTTTCCAGTAGTTTATCTAGATATTTGGATTATTATTTAACTGTCTTAAGTTGTTTATCTAGATATTTTAAATATCTATTTTTGCTGCCCAGTTGTTTGTCTAAATATTTGGAGTATTATTTTATCTTGATATTTGAAATATTATAAATTTTTTAGTCCTGTTCTGTATATAGGTATCTGGAATATTATCTATTTTACTGTCTTGTTGTTTATGTAGATATCCGGAATATCTATTTTGCTGTCCAGTTGTTTCTCTAAATATTAGAAATAATATTAAATTTTTAAATCTGTATTTGTCCAAACTGTTATATGCATTCACCATTTGGTATATATTTAGATAATTCTATATACCTTGTATAAATCTCTAATTAATTTTTGGAATAAAGTAGCAATAATGTAATTCAGTTTTTGGTATTAATTAGGAGAATTTTTTTTTAAAGACCTTAATTGCTATGAGACTGTCAAAAGAGATGTGACGTCATAGCGCTTTGTGAGCTGGTTGCTTTTAAATTACCCACTTGTTACTTATAATTCTTGTCATTATTATATTTATTATTATTATTATTATTTATTGCCAATTTTTCTCTATCCTGTGCTGAAATTTTTGCCCCCGGTTTGACTGGAATCAGGTATTAGTCTGTTCAAAATTCGGTGAAGTGGTGTGATTCCAGGAATATGTGTATTTTACTGACTTACAGAACTTTCAACCCATATTATATATATATATATATATATATATATATATATTTATATATATATATATATATATATATATATATATATATATATATATAATATATATATATATATATATATATATATATATATATATATATATATACATATTTATATATATATAGCATTTATATATATATATATATATATATATATATATATATATCTATATATATATATATATTATATATATATATATATATCTATATATATATATATATATATATATATATATATATATAATATATCGGTATAGCTATGCTTATGTCATGAACGCGCGTAACAGTATATTTAGCCAAGGAGTACCAAGCGCTTTCGTCATATTTCAATCTCGAAAATGCGTTGAAATAACACGAAAGCGCTTGGTACTCCTTTTTTTTTTTTTCTTGTGGCCTTGGCTATAAACACACACACACACATATATATACTATATATACATTACAATTATATATAAGTTATATATATATATATATATATATATATAATATATATATATATATATATAATATATATATAGTTATGCTTTCATGTCACTGAACAGCGCGTAACAGTATATTTAGCCAAGGAGTACCAAGCGCTTTCGTCATATTTCAATCTCGAAAATGCGTTGAAATAACGCGAGAGCGCTTAGTACTCATTTTTTTTTCTTGTGGCTTTGGCTATATATATATTATATATATATATATATATATATATATATATATATATATATATATATATATATATTATATATATATATATATTTATTTAATATATATATATATATATATATATAATATATTATATATATATATATATATATATATGAATAACTTGAACACTAAGTATATAAAACGTGATGCTATGTATAAATAAAGGTTTTTTGCCACGAAGGAAAAATGAAAAGCGAGATATATATTTATATAGTGTATATATATATATATATATATATATATATATATATATATATATATATATATATATATATATATATATTATATATAATCTTAAATACCGATGTGTTTATTCTACAATTTGTTGTACCTTGCACTGTGTATATATATATAGCCAAGCTCCACTACTGTAGCGTCGCGGACTTCATCAATCTACTCGACCACCATATAAACTACTCATGCAGGTGTCTGCAATTTGTTATATCGTCTTTGAAATCCTCGTTAGCCTTCCCCTCCCCCCACCCGCCCGTACCCGAGTCCATCCATCACCCCCACCCCCCGGGCGGAAAGAACAAATTTTCGGTCATTCTTGGTCATTACCGTCGACAAACTGGACACCGTCCCGTGCATTGTGGCCTCATTAACTTCCAGGACTTATTAACCTCCAGGACTCCGTCTGTCTCAAAGGAATCGGCGAGGGCGAGCGATTCGCCGCGGCTAAGCCGAATTTATATATATATAGCGTTTGTCATCGCGCGAACTACTAACTGGGGTGGCTTGCGGGCGCCGCGGGCTTCCAGCAGGTGCCTGGAAAAGGTGGTGACGGTGATAGGGATGGCTGGCTGGTGGGTCGGCTGGTGGCACTGTTTCAGCGCGCGCGCGCGATGCTGACATGATGCGTTGGGCTGCCGTGATTGTTATTATTAACCTTGGTAATTCCGTTATGGACTGATATATATTTATTACGGACAGCTCGGTGAGCGAGATCCCGTGCTGACACAAGGTCAACTTAATCAAAAACAACGACTGATACATACATAGGCTGAAAGGAATTGAGGGTTAGGCTAAGAAAATATGTATAACAGTATCAATAGATTAGCTATATATATATATATATATATATATATATATATATATATATATATATATATATATATATATATATATATATTTATATATTTATATGCTCTATACATACGTATATATATATATATATATATATATATATATATATATATATATATATAATATAAATTAAACTTCACGTGTCATTTTTAGTCATTAGACGTAGTAGAAACATCATAGACCGCTCAATTACTCGTGTAGTGACGTCGTCACTATATTAATTAGTGAGTGAATATCATCGTCAAATGTTTGCAGTTTTCAATACAGAATTCACAGGGATTTTGTTATATTAAAAACTTCCATCTCTGAGATCTGTAAATAAGTTTAGAGCGTCTAATGGTATTGTTTTCTTAAATTTGAAATGGTTAACAACGTTGCTAATATAACTGGAGTATTTGCATTATGTTGCAAATGCTCCTGCATTATTTCGTTCCTGAATTAGTCGCATTATTAATAATGTTGAACATTTTGGGGTGACTAAGAAATATTTCGTTAGTTTAATTGACTGTAGATTGAGAAATGCAATTATTATTTTATTTCATAATTATAATCTGCGTATTGTGGAAAAAATATTTAGGTGTAATTATCTAGTGACATATTCAAGATATTTTCCTCTCCAGAAAAACTAACCTGGATGCGATTCCTTTAAGTCTTAGCTAAATCAGTAGATCTAGGCAGTAAAATATGTATCTGGTAGATAGTTGATTGTGGATAACTTTATCTTAAAATGCTTTCTGGATATACCTGATGCAGTATCTCTCTGTTTCTTATTATATATATATATATATATATATATATATATATATATATATATAAATATATATATATATATATATATATATATATATATATATATCTATATATATATATATATATATATATATATAATAAGAAACAGAGAGATACTGCATCAGGTATCCAGAAAGCATTTTAAGATAAAGTTATCCACTATTAACGTATCTATATATATATATATAGATATATATATATATATATATATATATACATAATAAATTACTTATATATATAAATATCTATATGAATGTGTGTGTATGAGAGAGTATTTATGCAAACCATGTGTTTTTCGTCAAGGTGTGTATATATTGATATTCTTGATTTTATTTATGTATTTGCTACCATGTTTGACGTTAAGATAAACAAAAGCGACAACACGGGAAATGCCTTTTGTAAATTATATTTTGATTAAAAATTTTCTATATTTACTATTCTACTATTCATTATATATTGACTTTTATGATCTATTCGATGGAAGCTTTCTTTTCTTGTTAAACTACCTTTCAGAGCAGTAATTTTTAGTGTTTGCACATTTTGAAACAAGATATTAAAATAATTATATTATTTTTGTAATTAACGAAGTTCCTTGTTAATATTCACACCTAATAATAATAATAATAATAATAATAATATATATAATTATTAATAATAATAATAATATAATTATTAATTATTATTATTATTATTATTATTATTGATTATTATTATTATTCATTTTGAGAATAATGGCTATTTCAGCCGCGTTTATTTTGTATAGAAGTTTCTCTATTCCTTTTGTTACTGACTTTTCTTCTGTACTCAAGTTGGCTATTAAAACGCCAAGTGGGGGGATTCATCTCTCTCTCTCTCTCTCTCCTCTCTCTCTCTCTCTCTCTCTCTCTCTCTCTCAGTATAATGTAGTTACGTGGGGTAATGCTTTTGTTTGATAATCTTCTAACATAATCATATTCTTATATTCATGTTTTCCAACAGGATTTATTATTAGAAAATTTACTGCGTAACTGAATTTTAACAATAGCTTGATCTTTTATGTATTAGCTTTTAAACTTTTCATACTTATGTTGACTTTCGTATAAAGTACAGCAGTTTATGCTTAGTGAGTTTCTGTATAATTTTATTTGCACGAATCCAGCAAGGGAGCATGAGGCTATATTGCATTGAACATTATTTTTGTCAACAAAGAGTTATTATGATATTCTTTGTTTCTGAATAAATACATAAGGATACACACTCCTGCCAATGTGTTTGTACAATGTATATGCATTATGTAGACAGATATGTTACTTAAGATGGCCGATATGTTCGAGAATAGTTTACGGCATATGCATAATGTGGGCAGCTGCGCTATTTGGGCAGGCTGATATGCCCATGAATATTTTATAAGTATTAACTGCAATATCATGAACCAAAGAGAAGAGATCGTAATAAATATTTATTTATTTATTAACTGTTATATTTACAGTCAACGAGAAGAGATCGGAATGTAGGTTTTATATATGAAAATACTAGAAAAATTTATATAATTTTTCCATTGAAAAGATAGGAATCCATTGTCAACATGTTTTCGCTTACTCGTGGAGTAAGCCTACAAAATACTTTGTTGTAGTTGTGTTCTCGTTTTGGGGGGTTAGGAAAGGTCTATGGAAAAGCCTAAAAAGGTCTGAAATAGGCGCTTCGCGTTGAGTTGACGACACAAGATTTTTAGGATGCGATATTTATGATATATTTATTAAATGGAAAAAAAAAAAAATAAATAATGAGCATGTTGAACAGTACGGAAAAATTGTTTCTAATAAAATATAGCGCATTAGTTTTAATTTTCGTTCGTGAAACAAAGCTCTATTTGACAGCAGATTTTAGCTAATTTTAATCCACGTTAAAAGTTAGGATAATGCAATCGTTATCAAGACACCCATTAATTTGCACTTTATTTATGAGGTTTCCAATCTCTACCAATGAAGGATGAGACAGCAAGGATAACATTGAGCTTTATGAAACTATACTCTGTATTTTTTTATCTGTCCATCCGCCTGTGGTGTTTTTGTATGGTAACACTGCGTCCCGGGCTTTAGACAGTTACGCTAATTGTAAGTTTTAGGTAAATAAAAGGATATCTGGGTGTACATTTGCAACTGAAAAGTGTTTTAATAATTTACTGTATGCGAATTACACCGTTAATATTCGAAATAGGATATTATTATAATCGTTGAATATAAGCTAAATGTAACTATCTACAGCCTGGGACGCAGTGTTACCATACAAAAACACCACAGGCGGATGGACAGATGGAAAAAAACAGAGTATAGTAAATCATTGATGAATTGTGGTGTCTATATAGAGCTATAGAATTCTATGGAATATCGCACTTTCCATAAAGCTACGAAATTATAGATTAGGTATAAAAATATGCAATAGTCAATTTAAAGCTACTTAAT
>NC_061096.1:62609510-62612010 GCF_015104395.2 Macrobrachium nipponense
CCTGTATATTTGTATCTATTTTCGCTTTCTATAACTGAGAGAAAGAGAGAAATGTGTGATAAACAGTATTTTTCTCTTGCAGTTATAGAGAGCGAAAATAGATACAAATATACAAAATGGAGAGAGAGAGAGAGAGAGAGAGAGAGAGAGAGAGAGAGAGAGAGAGAGCATGTATTTACTAACAAACTTCTAAAATATATTCGAATTGGGTACACAAACACAGCTATACTGTCACAAACCTCTGAGCAGAGAGCTCCCACTTGTAAATGCTCTCGCGATCATAAACGTAATTTTGGAGCAATATGAAATAAAAATAATTACATAAGTATGATTCAGGATACGAATTCAGAATAAAGAAATAAGGTTTAAGAAATTTACTGATCTATGAAATAAAAAAAACGTCTTATATAGTTAAAGTGTTTCTTTGACAGTAAAGATGTTGTTACAACATACACGTAAAACACAAGTTCCTAAGTATTTTCTAACTGTAGGCATTACTTAAGGTTCTTTGCAGCGCCGCTTTGGCCCTTAGCCATAACCCCTTGCGCTCCTTCTACTGTACCTCCGTTCATATTCTCTCTCTCGCCATCATGCTTTCCACCTTCTCTAACTTTTTCTTTCTAGTGAAACAGCGAGGTTTTCCTCCTGTTACACTTATAAAACCTTTCAGCGCTGAATGACCTCATAGGTCCAAGAGCGTGGCCTCTGTCCTAAATTTTATATTTCATTCTTAAGTCTAATTACTTTGTATTTTATGAAGAAATTTTAAAACGAAGATAGGATGGGAAAAATGAATATTATGTCATCCTATACACACTTTGTACTTTATAAAGACATTTTAAAACGAAGATAGGATGGGAAAAAGTGAAGTATTCTCCCATCCTATACAACCACTGTTTTTATTTTAATAAAGGCATTTTAATAACAAAGATTAGGATGGAAAAAATAAAATTTTGTATTTTGTCTCCTATACACACTTTGTATTTTATGAAGAAATTTTAAAACGAAGATAGGATGGGAAAAATGAATATTATGTCATCCTATACACACTTTGTGCTTTATAAAGACATTTTAGAACGAAGATAGGATGGGAAAAATGAATATTATGTCATCCTATACACACTTTGTACTTTATAAAGACATTTTATAACAAAGATAGGATGGGAAAAATGAATATTATGTCATCCTATACACACTTTGTATTTTATAAAGACATTTTATAACGAAGATAGGATGAGAAAAAGTGAATATTATCCCATCCTATACACACTGTATTTTATAAAGGCATTTTATAACAAAGATAGGATGGGAAAAATGAATATTATATCATCCTATACACACTTTGTAATTTATAAAGACATTTTATAACGAGGATAGGATGGGAAAAATGAATATTATATCATCCTATACACACTTTGTATTTTATAAAGACATTTTAAAACGAAGATAGGATGGGAAAAATGAATATTATGTCATCCTATACACACTTAGTACTTTATAAAGACATTTTATAACGAAGATAGGATGGGAAAATGAATATTATGTCATCCTATACACACTTTGTACTTTATAAAGACATTTTAAAACGAAGATAGGATGACAAAAAGTGAATATTATCCCATCCAATGCACTTTAGCCAAGTCACCTCAACTAATACTCCTCTAAAAACTCACTTTCACACCTACGTTACTGTGAAATAATTGAATAATTAGCGTCTGTGTACGCAGGTGTATCCCGCAGACCGTCAATCCTTGCGGGATTTTTTTTTTTTTTTTATTTTTTATTCATCTTTTTTTTTTTTATTATTATTATTATGAAGGGTATTCCGGAGACAGCTGGGAAAACCGGACTTACTTGAAATAAAATGTTTTACGTGATGTATTTTAAGAGCGGTTTTATACAATTTTGCTTTATGAATAAAGTTAGCCACGATATGCGATTACGTTAATGTTTAGAACTACATTTTCAGCGCGTTTTAGATTGACTTTACCTTATGCATAAAATTATTCTGCTGTGAATGAAGTCAACGTTGCTATTGTGAACGAGATCTTTTTTTAATGAATGAACTGGACGATATATTGGGAATGAATTCTTTTTAAATATATGGCCAAATTTAACATTATTTTCTGAATAAGATTAACATCAGGAATCGAATCAACTTTAATGAATGAAGTTAACTTTAACCTTGGCTGTAGTTTACATATTTTTTTTTTATCTGAAACGAGTAGCATCCATCGATAAATCTGGGCAATCGATGGCCACGTCTACGAAACTTTAGTGCTGTTCTGACTGGCATTATTTTGAGGGTAAAATACAGTTAAGAGACGCTGGAAGAAAAAGTATTTTATTGCACAAGATGTACGAATATTTCCCGCTAGATTAGCAGGCTCTGAAAGATGTTATCATTTAGTTACTCATCGGATACTAATAGGGTGAGATTTCTAGCCGCAAGTCTCATTATGACAGGCTAACTACCAGTTATATAATCTATTTCAATAGA
>NC_061096.1:62617010-62634510 GCF_015104395.2 Macrobrachium nipponense
TGGTGATAGCAACATTTTTTTTGGGAGGGGAGTGGTGGGTTGAAGGGGGAGGGGGGGGGAGGCATGGCTGGGGGGGGCTGGGGTTAGTTGGCAAGGGAGAGTTTACATACGAACTGGATCCCCTACATGATTTTCTGTCGCCTGTCGCTGGTTAACCGTTTGTTTCTGTCATTCGCTATTTTTTTGGATTATTCTTTTGAGGATGTTATTCTCCTGTTATTCGTTATGTTCTTGGTTCTCCTCTTTGGTTGCTCTGTTTCCTCTCATTCGTTAGGTTAACTATTTTAGTCATTCATTCATTTATGCGTGAATGTTTTTGTATTTAATATTATGACTCGAGTTTCACGTGAATTTGTTTCTTATTAAATTGTTTACAATAGTAATTATTATTGTTTACATATATATTACTTATGAACATACATTTCTGTTTTGTGTCCTATTTTCATTGATTTTTGCATGATCATTTTATATAGATTGTGTATTCACTTATTTTTAATTTTTAATAATAATAGTAATGATAAGAATAATAATAATAACAATCGTTGTATATTACTAATGAGAGTCTTTCATTAACTTATATCACAGAATGCTTGTCATCGATTGATTATACTCTGTTTTTTTCCATCTGTTCATTCGTCCCGGCCTTTAAATAACATCCTGTATCGAATATTAACGATGTAATTCGCATACAGTAAATTATTAAAACACTTTCCAGTCGCAAATGTACACCAAGATATCCTTTTATTTACCTAAAACTTACGCATAGCGTAACTATTTAAAGCCCGGGACGCAGTGTTACCATGCGCGACCACCATAGGCGGATGGACAGATGGAAAAAAACAGAGTATAGTAGATATGTAGCGTTGGAAGATCATCGGAACGTTTCCATCTTTGAAACCTGGATTCTCAGAAGTGATCTGGAACTTTAATCCAAGCTGTTTCCTGATTATTTTAATTTAATGGCGGCATTCTTTTTTATATTGCTCCCAACAACTTTCCAGTTGGCTACAGTTGGCTACTTTTAAAAAAAAGCTTATTTTTATTCGTTGTAATAATATTTTTATTATTATTTTTTGTTATATTACTTGCAACAACTTTGCAGTTTGCTATAGGAGAATAGTTAACTTTAAAAAAAAAAGCTTATTTTTATTCGTTGTAATAATATTTTTATTATTATTTTTTTTTATATTACTCGCAGCACTTTTTCATTCCAATAAACAAGAATGATAGTTAACTTGAAAAAAACTGCAAATGTTTGTTATAATAATATTTTTATCATTATTTATTTCATATTACTCACACAACTTTCAGTTGGCTGCACAAGAATAGTTCACTTTTAAAAACAGCTTATTTCTATTCGTTATAATAATATTTTTATCATTATTTTGTTTATAGTACTCACAGTCGAACTTTTCAGTCGAATAGACAGGAATAGTTCACTTAAAAAAAAAAAAAGCTGATTTTCATTCGTTATAATATTTTTATCATTTTTTTTATATTACTCACAGCAACTTTTCAGTAAAATACACAGGAATAATTTACGTTAAAAAAACAGCTTATTTTGATGTGTTATAATGCTATTTTTATCATTATTTCGAATATCACCAATCCTCGCAAAAGACGTACATAGGATTTATCAAGGTTCTCGAGCCTTTATATTGCCGCTAAGTGTAACCAAGATCTCCCCCCTTCCCCCCCTTACCCCCAGGGGCGACTGACTACCTGTGCCACTCAATCCATCACCGGGCCGAGTATGCCGTAATGCGTCTGTGTGTGTGTGTGTGTGTGTGTGTGTGTGTGCTTCTGCTCCATTACATCCACACCACAGAATCCTAACAGAAGACGCCTCTTAGACGAACCGTCAGAGTGTTTACATCGGTGGCTTTGATAGATAGATGTCGCCCGGATTCTCGGACGCTGGGTCACATTATCGTACATTGGCAGCCGCAAGTCAGTGGCTGCTGAAAACGTCGTCCGCGAAGCCATGGCTGTCAAAACGAAACGATTTATTTAAACTTATTCAGCAGCTCGTAAATGAATTGGTTATATAAGCATGGACGTCCTGTTGAGCAGAGAGAGAGAGAGAGAGAGAGAGAGAGAGAGAGAGGAGGTCGCCCGTCCCCTAGAGAAATCCCGCCGTCCATTACGAATCTCGACCTTTTTGAGACTATTATACATAAAAAACCATTCGGGGAGTCGTTATTTTTCCATTAGCGCGCCGCGTGTTCTCGTTGCGTTTCGCTCGCCTGCCAAAGCGAGTCGCTTTCGCCCTTAATTCATCGTCATCATGAAAAAAGACGAATAAACTATAAACTTGCCCAAATAACCTGCCCTTCATGATGCATTACATCTGTAGATTTCTACCAAATAGCAGGAAACGTTCAAGAGTGATTTAACCGTAGAGAAAACTCTCTGTGAAATATAATGGATCAGGACGAAACCCCCAAAAAACCCCACGATTTTCATAGAAACCAGATAATATTTTATTTGCGTCAACGGTTTAGGCCCAAGCAACAGGCTTCTAAGTATTCAAGGCTTTGTTGGGGTATTTTGTTGGATTGTATATATATAATATATATCTATATATATATATATATATATATATATATATATATATATATATATATATATATATATATATATATATATATATATATATATATATATATATATATATATATATATATAGGGTGTCCTTAAAGTCCCAGTACCATTACAAGTAAAAAATACTTGGTAAAGGTACTGGGCCTTTTATGGACACCCTGTACACACACACACACACACACACAACACACACACACACAACACACACACACACACACACATATATATATATATATATATATATATATATATATATATATATATATATATATATATATGTATATATATATATATATATATATATATATATATATATATATATATATATATATATACGTACAGGGTGTCCATAAAGTCCCAGTACCATTACAAGTAAAAAAATACTTGTAAAGGTACTGGGATTTTATGGACACTCTACATATTATATTATATATATATATATATATATATATATATATATATTATATATATAGATATATATATATTATATTATAATATACCCTATATATATATAAGTATATACAGATAGATAACTAAATATCTCACCGATTTACCGTTTCTTAGCCCTCTGAAATAAATGTGTAGACCCGGATGATACTTACGTTTATAAATATACATCTAACCAGTGTATGCATGTATGTATGTGTTAATTTGTTTGTTTATAGGTCATTATAGTGGATTTTATAGGTTGCGTTTCGAGAAAAAATCTAGGAGAAATATGTTCAGGAGAGAGAGAGAGAGAGAGAGAGGAGAGACGATACGAGAGAGAGAGAGAGAGAGAGAGAGGGAGAGAGAGAGAGGGAGAGAGAAGAGAGATTAAATAACTCTTAAAAATGATTGCGTTTTCGTGTAAATACAGCATCTCACATACATACACACACACACACACAAACCAACATCACATACATACACACACACACACACAAACCAACATCACATACATACACACACACACACACAAACCAACATACAAACAAACAACGCCTAATCGGATAAGCTCGGCGCTCATTGTGCAAACACCCCCCCCCCCCCACCTCCATAACCCCCCCAAACTCCACCCCCTCACCCCAGTCCCTTTTCAACTTAACTTGGATCATCATTACACATTATTACCGATTATCCGCCATCCGCTTATCTCTCTCTCTCCTCTCTCTCTCTCTCTAATTCGACACTCGCTTTCCATCCCCCTCTTCTCTAGCCTCCCATAGTCATTCCCACAGGACTCATTCGCGCCTCATTCCCACCGCATTGCCATTCCCGGTAATTGGGGTTGACACGTGACATGCTCTCTCCTAGGCAGGAATCGCCCGCCGGAGGCCCACCACGCTCTATTAGTCAAGGATCACGGGGCACTCGTGTGTATTTAAGGGCGTGCGCCCGGGCATAATTCGGCGGGGCGAGCGGGGGGGGGGGGGGGGGGGGGGGGGGGAGGGGGAAGTGGTTTCTTGCTCGACAAGTTCATGGGCTTCCGACTTGTCTCATGTGATAGTTATGCATATTTATCATTTATATAACTGTTTGTTATTATTATTATTATTATTATTATTATTATTATTATTATTATTATTATTATTATTAGTAAGCCACGTCTGTTAAAATAATAATAATAATAATAATAATAATAATAATAATAATAATAATAATAATAATAATAATAATAATAATAATAATCGAGAACAGAGCACTGGGGCAATATCTGAAAACCAGTGAAGACGAGTGGCTCAAGAGTGCAGGGGAAGAAGGACTAATACAAGTAGACGAAGACCCAGAAATATACAGAGGCAGGAGAATGACAGACAGAACAGAGGACTGGCACAATAAACCAATGCACGGACAATACATGAGACAGACTAAAGAACTAGCCAGCGATGACACATGGCAATGGCTACAGAGGGGAGAGCTAAAGAAGGAAACTGAAGGAATGATAACAGCGGCACAAGATCAGGCCCTAAGAACCAGATATGTTCAAAGAACGATAGACGGAAATAACACCTCTCCCATATGTAGGAAGTGCAATACGAAAAATGAAACCATAAACCACATAGCAAGCGAATGCCCGGCACTTGCACAGAACCAGTACAAAAAGAGGCATGATTCAGTGGCAAAAGCCCTCCACTGGAGCCTGTGCAAGAAACATCAGCTACCTTGCAGTAATAAGTGGTACGAGCACCAACCTGAGGGAGTGATAAAAAACGATCAGGCAAAGATCCTCTGGGACTATGGTATCAGAACGGATAGGGTGATACGTGCAAATAGACCTGACGTGACGTTGATTGACAAAGTCAAGAAGAAAGTATCACTCATTGATGTCGCAATACCATGGGACACCAGAGTTGAAGAGAAAGAGAGGGAAAAAATGGATAAGTATCAAGATCTGAAAATAGAAATAAGAAGGATATGGGATATGCCAGTGGAAATCGTACCCATAATCATAGGAACACTAGACACGATCCCAAGATCCCTGTAAAGGAATCTAGAACACTAGAGGCTGAAGTAGCTCCAGGACTCATGCAGAAGAGTGTGATCCTAGAAACGGCGCACATAGTAAGAAAAGTGATGGACTCCTAAGGAGGCAGGATGCAAGCCGGAACCTCACACTATAAATACCACCCAGTCGCATTGGAGGACTGTGATAGAGAGGAAATAATAATAATAATAATAATAATAATAATTATTATTATTATTATTATTATTATTATTATATATATTATTATTATTATTATTTTATTATTATCATTACTAAATTCTGTTGAATAAAATGGCAGAATTCAGCGAATTAATCTTATATATATTATCTTTTCTATTTTTCCTATTACTCGCTTCTCTTGCTCAGCGATACTTCTTAGAAAAGCTAATATTATAAGATTAATCCGATGAATTCTGTCATTTTATTCAACAGAATTTGTTTAACAGAGGGGTCTTCTTCCAAATTATTATTATTATTATTATTATTATTATTATTATTATTATTATTATTATTATTATTATTATTATTATTATTATTATTGTCAGTCGTTACTGTATGCTAAATGTGGTTAGCATCATTATTATCACCATTGTCAATCATTTCTCGTTAAAATAAAAGCAGGAATATTCCTGTGCGTTCAGCCAGAAACTACAAAAGTATATTGTGGTTGTGTTGTATTTTTCTCGAATGGATCCTGGAACTTAGCTGGATCCTGGAACGTAGGCATCTGTTTTATAGTATTATCATCTCGGTTTATCAGATTTGAATGATTCAATTTAGTGTTCCATTTCTTAGCTTTCAGATCCCAAAGAAATTACTCGTTCAAATCAGCGCACTGCGTCTATGGTTTTAAAAACTACTTAAGTCTTTGGGCGCAATTTCTAGGTTAGTCCTACTCTGGTCCTTCGGAGCTTGCTCCAAGATGCTAAGACTTGCTGCAATTTTCAACAGCGCTTGGCATTTCACTTTGCAGAGGCGTTTACCAGTCACTCAGCCTTCCTCTCTTATCTTTGCTTGGAACAGCATAAGAGTATAAGTTTATAACGCAGGTAAATTTTTTGGGATAGGCCTATGAAGTGTGCTAATCACTCGAAGATGATTTATATCTGAATTATTCGATTTTCATCTCGTTCAACCTTTCCATTATTTCTATCGATAAAGACGGACTTTAAAAAAAATTAAGACCATTAGCATGAGAGTATAAGTTTATAAGGCAGTTTAATTTTCAGGATAGGCCTACGAAGTATATGCTGATAACTTGAAGATGATACATATCTGTCTAATTCGTACAGAGCGTAATTGCAGTATAAACCTTTAATTTTCATCTTGTTCAACCCTTCTATTATTTCTATCGATAAAGGCGGACAAAGAGAGAGAGAGAGAGAGAGAGAGAGAGAGAGAGAGAGAGAGAGAGAGAGAGAGAGAGAGAAATAAGTCCTCAAAGAGTGGAAGCGTTCAATTGACCAGAAGGGAATCGGAAGCCAAATAGAATGATGTCCCATGGGAAACTACCAATAGAAAATATAATTATCTTCAGTACACACACAAGTCCCATTCGAGCTTCGTTTCATCCATTATGTGGGCTTTTGACTGCCCCCCGAAATCACTTATGCGAGGAACGTGCAGCGGGGTTGGAGCTGCCCCATTTTGGGAGAAGTTACCACCTTCGGTGCTAATCCCTCACGCCCCGCGAGCTCACCTCCGAACGACGACGCCCTTCAAAACCCTCCTTTTGAGTCATTCCCACCGGTTTAGGGATTCAGAACTGCCCCTTTTAGTTCGCTGCTTTGAGACGCCACTTTGGAGTTATGACTTGTACTATCGCGTCCAGTAGAGAGGCAGCCATTTCGAAAATCTTCCCCCCTCCCCCCCTCTTCTCCCCCGCCCTCTTCCTTTCTCCGTCCGAGAGCAACCGATTTCACCTTTGATATCGTTTTCACTCCCTCCCCGCTTTCTTTCACCCCCCAACCCCCCACCGTCCATCTCTGGCGTTTCTTTCTCTGCAAATGCCCGAACTGCCATTGTGGGAGATCACACAACCCTTTACAAAAGTGCATTTCGATCCCCCACCGCCCCTTTTTATGCTAATCGCGATTTCCTTTTTTCACGGTCTGCGCCATCTTGCTCGGTTCCTCTGCGTTTCCTTTCTTCCCACCTTCTGCTTCTCCTCGCCTCTTCCTTATATCCTCCTTTTCTCCGACTCTCTCCACCCTTCCCTCTCGTTCATCCGTCCGTCCGTCTTTCTCTCTTTCCCTCCCTCCCTCCCTCCCCCCTCCCTCCCTTCCATTCCCTTTCCAGCCTGGTCATCAGCACCCCTCCCTCCTCCGGTGTCGGTGGAAACCGCCATTGAGAGCAGCATCCCTTCGCCAGAATTTGTCGCCGCCAGCGGACCTCCAGATCGCCTTGATAGGCGAGTGATGTATTGGGGCGGCGTGAATGAAAGCTTCTGGGACGCCCCTGTGAACAACCTACTCCTCGATTTACGGTCTGTCCCCAAAAACCGCGGACTTATGTTGTCTTTGTCACATTTTACTTTGCGTAGGGGCTCGTCGGCCTCTTCACACCGACTTCTCTCGCGACGTGTCCCTCGGACGCCGGGCATCCTTCGTCCCGGGCGTCGCAACGGGCCTTACGTCCTCCTATGCAGAGGGGCGATTATCCAGCTGCACTCGGGCGGTCGGGTTACGTTCGAGACGGGTCCATGGCCCATTGGCAATACATGAACAGGAATAATGGGACGGAGATCGTGAGTATATTATGTAGGCTCTTCACTCGGCTGACTCGTCAAGCTCTCCTAACTCGCTTGTACCCATTGGGGGGTGTGGGTGAGGTGGGGGGGGGGGGTGGATGGACAACCGGGGGACTCTCCTCTCAGGCGTCATAATGACAGAGGGACAGAGAATGAATTGCCCGGCATTATAATTGAAGGTAGTCGACTCGGCCGAAAGTAATTGTCTATGAAACCGCTGGCATTTTATTTTCTCTCTCTCTCTCTCTCTCTCTTCTCTCTCTCTCTCTCTCTTTCTCTTTCAACCCAAGCCCCACCTCCAACATCGAGGGTATCGCGCTGACGGAGGTCATCATAACAGATGGCTAAGGAGGGGGCTAAATATTTAATTAGACCCCTATAGTTGACAGGTACAATAGAAATGGTCGTATAATCATCTGTCAGGTACACAAGGTACCTTGTAGCCCTTACCACGCGGGAGTCACATTTGCCACGTTTTTGTCATTGCAGTCCTAAAGTAGGTGTTAAAAGTACACATTCCATAATGTGTTACATATGGATCATATATTTTAGTAAATTATGGCAGAAAAAGATATACGCACACACATATATATGTATATATGTATACACACACACACACATATATATATATACACACATATATACATATATATATATAATATTGTTTCTCCGCTTGCGAAGTTCCTCGTTGGACGAGTGGATTTCGCGTTCGGCTACCAATCCGGTGGTCCTAAGCTCGATTCTCGGCTCGGCCAACGCGTAACCAGAGGAATTTATTTCTGGTGATAGAAATTCATTTCTCGATATAGTGTAGTTCGGATCCCACAATAAGCTGTAGGTCCCGTTGCTAGGTAACCAATTGGTTTTTCTAGCCAAGTAAAAATATCTAATCCTTAGGGGCAGCCCTAGGAGAGCTGTTAATCAGCTCAGTGGTCTGGTAAAACTTAAGATATACTTGACTTGACCGCTTGCGTTTTCGTGTTTGAAATCAGTGAGTGATAAATAGATGTTAATTATAGATATAAATAAATCTGTTCAGTACGTCTTTTTTTTATCCACGTATGATTTGTATATGACCTCGATCTGAAATAAAGAATATTATTATTATTATTAGTTTAAGATGAATAGAAAAAAAATAATTAAATATTTCTAGCTTAGAACGTAAGTAATTTAGTAGAAGATTCATATATTGACACATCTGGCAACTACCGGAAGCCAAGGCAATAATAATAATAATAATAATAATAATAATAATAATAATAATAATAATAATAATAATAAAATAATAATAATAATAATAAAATCTAATTTCAGTACCGAATACATTAGCGAGGCGCGAAAAGAAATTGTCATAGCTACATTACTAACGATATAAATTAAAACAACAATTAATGGCTGTGGCGAATAAACTCATGCATAAAAAACTCATTTAGATCACATAATAAGACAGGCGAATAAATTCTAAATAAATTAATGAGGAACGCTCCAGATAAATACGAGTCGCGCTGATCAGTAATGACCAGTAATTAAATAATTAGATTGAAAAATCGTACAATGTCCGTGGTACAATTACCCACGGGCCATTCTCTTTTTGATCAGCCGCGTTTCCAAGATTATCAGAATTCGCGATTATCATAATTGCGCAAATTATATTACAATTATGTTTTACCGATGGGAAAAGAGAGAGGAGCGGGGAAAGAAGTCTTACGCATGGCAGTATCAAGTACTGGGGCTAAACCTCGGTTACCGCGAGTTCGATTCTCGGGCATTCCACTGAGGGGGTTAGAGATGTGTATTTCTGGTGATAGAAGTTCACTCTCGACGTGGTTCGGAAGTCACGTACAGCCGTTGGTCCCGTTGCTGAATAACCACTGGTTCCATGCAGCCTAAAAACACCCTACAAACAAACAAACAAACATTACTGGGGTTAAGCAATCACTCTCCTAAAATAAATATAAATCAATGTCTTGGAACTTGTTATACACTTCAGGAGTCATGTGTGGGTGTCCATGGGTCACAGTAAGACCGGAGGCAAGTAGCCTTCAAATAATCCTGTCTATGAATATTTCTTAAAACATACTCATACATCTATACTGCTTAGGACTTAAGTATTATTATGTATAATATTCTGGCCATCAATCCTTACGGAACAATCTAAAGATCATAATTATGCTTGCTTATGCTTTCCATGTCATCAAACTTTGGTGTATACTGGTCGCAGGTATAGCGGTTAGTGTCTTGATTGCCGCTCAGATGTCATGAGTTCGCGCCTCCCCCAGGCCGATGAAATTCACTGGCTCTGTATCATGATCAGTTACTGCCGCGGTGTGAGGTTTGCGGTGGAAGGTTTAAACCAATATATTGTTTGGAAGCCCAAATTTCAAGCAAGTGGCCCCGTAGGCTTGTTCCATATGAAGAAGTTTAATCTATTGGATGAAATAAAGATAAGAATCAACAATTATAGATAATTTCCAGTCTGTTAATCTAGCATCTAAAGAAATTCATTCCAAAAAGACAGGTATATTCCCAGCGTCTCGCTTAAACCACCAAAGAGATCCATCGCCCACTGAGCCAGCGACTTAAGGCTACTAACTCGGAGAGCCAGTGAAGTTAGTCGTTCAGTAATGAGATGTCGCCGACAAGTAATTGGCGACTGACTCGCTAACTAGGCGCATTTTGGTGTAGCACAAGCGCTCGCTCCAGGTTGTTTACGATTACAGGTGACTTTCGTCGCAGTTGCGAGATATTTATATATATATATATATATATATATATATATATATATATATATATATATATATATATATATATATATATATATATATATATGTATATCACACTTCACACAGAGGCCAACGACAGTGTACTTAAGCTGTGTGAGTTTAACATCAACATTGTCGTCTGGAATTTACATGTTTACACACACACACACACACATATATATGTATATATTTTTTCTTCATAATACTTTTTGTGCCTTTTAAGTTTATCTTCAGGTTCTCTGCAATCTTTAATACAGATACATACATATACATACATATACATATACATGCATATATATATATATATTATATATATATATATAATATATACATATATATATATATATATATATATATATATATAATATATATATATATATATATATATATATGTGTGTGTGTGTGTGTTGTGTGTATGTATATGTAAAACTAAAACCGATAGAAACGAGAGCTGATTGGCTGGTGTAGCTTTATGCATTGAAAGAATAAGTATTCGGTTTGTATTCAGTAAAATACAGCAAAAGATGCCCAGCCGATACCTTTTACTGTACCTCCAGTCATATTATCTTTCTTTCATCCTGCTATCCACCCTCTCCTAACAATTATTTCGTGGTGCGTCTGCGACGTTTTCCTCCTGTTACACCTTTCAAACCTTTTACGGTCAATTTACGTTTCATCGCTGAATGACCTCGTGGGTCCCAGTACTTGGCCTTTGGCCTTAAGTCTATATTCCATTCCATGCCGATATCTGGCGGGAATGGCGCTGGAGTTAACGCGATTCTTTAATTCATCTTGACTTGGGTTCTCGCATTCGTGTTTTGTTCCTTAATGTCATCTTTTAGCAGTAAATAAACAACAGCCACATAACACTTTGAGAGACTCTCTCTCTCTCTCCCTCTCTCTCTCTCTCTCTCTCTCTCTCTCTCTCTCTCTCTCTCTCGTTGTGATAAGTCTTAATCCAGTCTTCTCATTTTGTAAAGAGTTGAATAGATGTCATTTCTGGAAATATTTGTGTAGCATGTTTGGACTGAATAAAAATTCGAGAAATATATTTTTTAAATAGTTATATTCTTCCATTTTTTTTTTCAAAATAGTTGCCGGGACCCAAGTCTACAGAAATGAATCTTACTCTCACCATTATAACCAGACCATATAATTAGTGTCTTTCTCCTCTTATTGATATTCTACCCATGTTTAAAAACTAATTTCTAATGAATGAGAAACAGTACAAAAGGTTTCCCGCGATGAGTAATGATTTTATCATTCATTTTCTTGATTGCTTTCTAAACGGTAAAATAAACTCTAAGCACTATTTCTCTTGTTATTGATCAATGTGTTTATTTACATGTACTTAATTCTCCTCTCGCGCAAGTGAACAAGAGTATTGGACTTACTCTCAGGATAAAATGCGCGCGCAGGCTCTCGTTTTCCCCTTCCGTATTCCTAGACAAATAACCAATGAATTTTAACTCATCCCTGCGTGAAAAGCAGTAGTTCAAACTAGAGACGATGAGCGTTTATTTTTTTTTTTTTTTTTTTTTTTTTTTAACCATTCCAGCCCTGTCTGGGCTATTTGCCCGATCCAGGACGCGTATTTAGATACCTCATTTCAGCTTTCCGTGCAGCAGAGGTACTAATTCCAATCAGGGCGCCTAAACAGACAGCAGCCCTCCTCCTCCTACCTCCTACCCCTCCTCCTCCTCCTCCTCCTCCGCTTCCTCCTCCTCCTCCTCCTCCTCCTCTCCTCCTCCGGCCAACAGTGGGAGCTGTTAAACATATTTCCAGGAAACGCCGTTGTCGTCAGCGCGTGTGATTCGCTCAAGTGCTTCATGCATTAATGTGTCAACAGAGCTGATTGATTCATCAGCTCATTAATTATCGCCCAATTAGCAGAGGAGGGGGAAGGGGAGGGGGGGCTCAGAACAGGGCGAGAGATGCGGGCGCCCGAACCATCAGCGAGCGAACTCGAGTGTCGCAGTAATTCCATTTTAGGGGAATTGTTTGATAATAATTCTCACATATAACTTCCGGTTTGTCGGACGCTAAGATGGTCGGTGTCTGAGGGGGTAAGGGGTTGGGGGAGGCGGGGGAATAGGTGGGGGTTGGGGGGAATGGTTAAAAGGACCCCGAAAAATGAGGCATTTAACAAAGATGAAAAACTATTCTTTTTTGTCTTCTCGAATTCAAGAAAGTCTGACGTAGGCCATTATAAAGAGGCTCAAGAAATTCTGACGTAGCCCATTAAAAAGAGGCTAACGGGGGGGAGGACTAGGAGTGGGGGTGTCGGTGTTGTCTCTTCTACGCATCTTCACTTTTAATAGATCTTTGTTTCACACAAAATCAAGAGGGGTCAGAGTCAGGCCGAAATAACAGGCGCCCCCCCGGGAGGAGGAGACCCCAGTGTCAAACACACTCGGGCAGCGTAAAACCGATGCGGCACCTTTTTCCCGCCTAGCGGGACGTCCGCTCATCCATCACCCGCGAGAAAAGGTTCCGCTGACTCCACTTCCGACGCCTCATCGCGGGGGGTTTCCTACCCCCCCTCCCCCCAACCCCCCTGAAGGATAAAACAAATGTCACAACCGAGAGTTTTGAGATTATTGTATCCTGTGGGAAGTGCTAAGCATGTTTCAGGTTCTTATAAGTGACCCGTTTCCATGGAAACAATCATTAGGTGGTGACTGGTGAAGATTGCCATATTTTTCTTGAGTATACTTGATTAGTTTACATCGTTTGTATTCGCTTTTCTTTTTAGGGGTATTAGCAAGAACCGTGGTTGCATTTCTAGGCTACCTCGGTCTAATTTAGCATTGGTATCCTTAAATAGCCCGGGAGGGGGGGGGGGGGGGGGGGGGGGGGAGTTAGCTTCGCCCCCCTGACACCCCATATAGTGATTCAGTCGTTAATCTAGATTTTGTCTTAAAATAATTTTCTCTATCGTTTAGAGTCGACATTTATTTCAAAACATGTTTTAATGGATCCGTTTTTTGTTGCAAATTTCACATTGATAGATCCGTTTTTTTTTTTTTTTTGCAAATTTCACATTGATAGATCCGTTTTGTTGTTGTTGCAAATTTCACATTGATACATCCGTTTTTTTGTTGCAAATTTCACATTGAAAGATCCGTTTTTTGTTGCAAATTTCACATTGATAGATCCGTTTTTTTGTTGCAAATTTCACATTGATAGATCCGTGTTTTTTTTGCAAGTTTCACATTGATAGATCCGTTTTTTTGTTGCAAATTTCACACTGAAAGATCCGTTTTTTTGTTGCAATTTTCACATTGATAGATCCGTTTTTTGTTGCAAATTTCACATTGAAAGATCTGTTTTTTGTGCAAATGCAAATTGAAGATCCGTTTTTTTGCAAATTCATTATTGATAGATCCGTTTTTTGTTGCAAATTTCACATTGATAGATTCGTTTTTTGTTGTTGCAAATTTCACATTGATAGATCCGTTTTTTGTTGCAAATTTCATATTTAAAGATCCATTTTAGTTGAGCACATTAAAGATCCGTTTTTTGTTGCAAATTTCATATTTAAAGATCCATTTTTAGTTGCAAATTTCACATTGAAAGATCCGTTTTTTGTTGCAAATTTCACATTGAAAGATCCGTTTTTTAGTTGCCAATTTCGCACTGAAAGATCCGTTTTTTGTTGCAAATTTCACATTGAAAGATCCGTTTTTTTGTTGCAAATTTCACATTGATAGATCCGTTTTTTTGTTGTTGCAAATTTCACATTGAAAGATCCGTTTTTTAGTTGCAAATTTCACATTGAAATTTATTAAGCTTAATCACGATTCGGTTCCTCAAATGTAAGAAATTAATTCCCCGTGATCACTTTGGGTTCTTGCTGATCATTCTGATCAGTATAGTGTTTCTGAACATTGTCCTCAGGCTGAAGAACTTATAATCCTTCATGAATTTGACCATCTCTCCGCTTTCATGATTCTTTATTACTTCCTTTTATTGCATTTCAAGTCAGTGGTCCAGTGGGAATAATAATGATGATGATGATGATGATGATACTATCTAGTATTGGGTCATCACCTTGAGGAACCTTATTTATGCTGTTGCATAAGCATTTGTTTATTTATACTCTGCACCTTACTTCCATTTTTTGGCAAGTGGGTGTTTTGCTTTGTATTTGTTTTGTAAAAGCTTTTATAAGAAGATGGGTTATTATTCTTGTTCATTGTGGGTATTTGCACTTTCAGAGTAATAGTAATAAGCGAATAAATAAAAAAAAAATACAATAATCAAATGACGACGCTTAAATTTACCGTTTCATGAAAGGCAGGAAGGTGTTGCAAGAGAGAGAGAGAGAGAGAGAGAGAGAGAGAGAGAGAGAGAGAGAGAGAGAGAGAGACTTTTTATTTAATCAATTTATTGCGCACATTGGCGTCAGACAGTTGAGTTGGTACATAGTAACAATAATATTGTTTACATCTATGTGGTAATTAGTGTATGCCAAAGGAATTCATATGGAATACAAATAAATGTAACTGAAGTCTAAATATATTGCAAATGTTCTAATGACATGAGAGAGAGAGAGAGAGAGAGAGAGAGAAGAATAGGTGAGAGACAAGGAGCGAGAAATGAGAAGGTGAACAAGAAGGAGGAGGCGCTGGGGAGAGGGGTGGGGGCGCGAGTGAGGCTGGGCAAAGCATAAAGAGAAACAAAGGAAGCAAGTGAAAAGAGACAGAGACAGAGAAAGAGAAAGAGAGAGAGAAAGAGGCAGATACCGAACGCAGGCAGGACTACTATAAGCAGCTGCACTCAGCCTTGCCCGACAATGCTCTCGCTCTCTCACTCCCCACCTCCTACAATGGCCACAATAAAAGTTAGGTTGTTTAGGGTCGCGACCTTTTTGGTGGAGGACGGTTGTGATTTGTCACCTTGTCCGTGTGTCAGTGAGGGCGACCTCCTCCTCCTACACCACCCCCGCCAGGATATTGTCCCCCCCCTCACCCCCCCATCCCCTTTACAGATCTCTTCCCCTTATTTGGTGTGGAAGTTCGGCTATCATTTCTCACAGTAAATTTGGAATTGACTTCCCATACTTACTGGACAATGGACGCTTGAAGTTTTCGATGGATTGCGAGTGGAGTGTCGTTTATTGTCGCTGTTTAGTGTGAATTCTGTCGCCTTTTGGGGCTTCGTTTAAAATAAATATATATATATATATATATATATATATATATATATCTATATATATATATATATAATATATATATATGAATATATATATATACACACACACACACATATAATTATATATATATATTAGATTAATATAATAATATAAATATATATGGATATATATTTATTACTTTATCATAATAATAATATATATATATTAATATATAATTATATTAGATTATAGATTTATATATTAGAAATATAAAATTATATCATATATTATAGATTATAATATAAATAAATAATAAATATATAAATATATATTAAATTATTATTAAATATATATATAATATATATATATATATATTATGTTTATTTATACACAAATAAAGGTGTTCATAAAGTCCCAGTACCATTACCAGAATTTTTTGCTCAGAAAACCTATAACATAAGAGTATTACAGTTTTTCGTGAATGAAGTTCTCTGAATGTAAACCTGAGGGAATGTATGACATTCTACAAAAAACTGCATTACTCTATGTTACATGGTTTCTGAGCAATAGATACTTGTATTGGTAGTAAATGGTGATACAATCCACAATAGAGTAAACTCCTGGTGTTTAAAATATATATTTCTTGTACTTTTTAGTGAACAAGACCACAGCTGATGGTCGAAAGCTTTAATCCTGTACAAGAAATATATATTTTTAAACTACAGAAGGATTTTACTTCATTGTGGATTGTATCACCACAGTATAAATATATATATATATATATATATATATATATATATATATATATATATATATATATATATAATATATATATATATATATATATATATATGAATTCTTATCACATCACTGTGATTCATATACATGTATTAATTAAGCTACAAATGTCCTTTGCCATCCAGTTCGTTCTACCTCGGAATTAATATATTTTCATATATGTTAACCGAAGGGGAATTTTTTGGTTTATAATAATTTCGTTCTCTCGTGGATTCGAACCAGCGCACAGAGGAGAAATTAGGACTTGATTCGCAGACTCTCATTGGTCTAAACCCAGCTTAACTTTTCCGCATCGCTCTGTTTATCGAATTATCAGTTTGTGGGAATCGCGACTCCAAAACTTCTACTTTTTGATAGATTCCTGCTTCGTATAGTATACACAGCCCTCGAAGTTTTCCCAGTTTTCCTGCGGTCTTCAGCTGCATTGGTCTACATCTTAGTCTTCTGCGAAAGAAAACCATTATGCAGGCTTTATCTATCCGTCTGCCCTCAGATCTTCAAAACTACGTAGGCTAGAGGGCTGCAAATTGGTATGTTGATTATCCACCCTACAATCATCAGTCGTACCAAATTACAGCACTAGCCTCAGCAGTTTTTACATAATTTAAGGTTAAAGTTAGCCATACTCGTACGTCTGGCAGCGCTATGGATACCCGATAACATAGGCCATCTCCTGGCCGTGGCTGAGTTTCTTGGGTCGCGGCTAACAGTGTTATGGGCCGTGGCTGAGGCCACCACTTGACGGGAGTTGCGCATTTTTTGACTTGTTTCTTTTCAGGTCTACTCTGCGATCGATCTTCCCCTTTAGCTGTCCAACTCCTTAAAAATTCATCATTTCTTCAATTCGTTGGTCTCGTTATCGTGGTGTGGTCTAGAAAAGAAATATTTCGATACCCGATATTCGTTGCTAATATTTATCCACGTTATATTCCCTCATGACGCGTTTGATACCCGTCGCGCGAAGCTATACGACTAAACAGTCT
>NC_061096.1:62637010-62644510 GCF_015104395.2 Macrobrachium nipponense
GAAATGCGACGAGAAGATAATAATATAATATTAAAGAAAAATCGGCATTTACTCTGATTATCACCCTAGATAGTAATCACAATGCTACCAACATCATTTTATCCAGTTACAATCCACTTGGCATTATAATATCAAAATACTATTTATCCCTTTATTGTTCGTGTGTTATTTCCCCACCCAATTCCTCGCCTTTACGTAAGAATCATCGGTAATATCACAGTCATCGACTTCGTCAGCAGCAGTGGCAACAGCTGAAAGTTTTTTTTTTTTTTTTTGCATCGTCATGGCCACGCGTACCCGCCCTCTTTTCTTCGGGTGGGACGTAAACATCTTCCTCCTTCGTCCTATGGGCTGTACAGCTCACCTTGTTCCACCGGTGCATAGTATGTCTTGTTATTAAAAGGAGAGAGAGAGAGAGAGAGAGAGAGAGAGAGAGAGAGAGAGATGTACCATCGTTCCCGGACAGCTGAATATTTTCAGGTTTCTGGTGATAGAAGTTCACTCTCGACGTGGTTCGGAAGTCACGTAAAGCCGTTGGTCCCGTTGCCGAACAACCACTGGTTCCATGCAACGTAAAAACACCATATAAACAATAAACAAACAAACAAAAAAACAAACAAACAAGCAGAATACTTACAGGAAACAATTAGGTCCTTGAGATGTCATTTTAAATCTAATTATTTCCAGGACCAACTGATTGGTGGTGTGTGAGTCCTTGTTGGAAATGACTTGTGTTGCCTTCGACTGGATTAGTAAGAAAGCTCTGGAGTATTTTCTTTTATTCACTTTTTTTCTTTTTCTTTTTTATATTTTGGAAATTCTGGTCAGTGGAAGCTTGCTTATCAAGTTAAGAGCGTTTTATCTGATTTTCTATACAGGTGAGATCTTTTTAATATATATATACATATCTAACAATCATTATCATTATTGGTTTTCCTGTCTTTGTATATGAAAAATATTTTACCTCGAAACTCTAGAATTATTCTGCGACCAACTTCAGTCATTCTTGCATTGACAGAAATGCAAGCATAATTCTCTCTCTCTCTCTCTCTCTCTCTCTCTCTCTCTCTCTCTCTCTCTCTCTCTCTCTCGTACGTATTCTTCTATACTGGTAATCACTGAGGATTTTGAATAAATAAAAGAATGATCTTTTGAAGAATAATTTAAATTAATATTACCAATATATGATAAAGATATAATATTTAATTCTCTCTCTCTCTCTCTCTCTCTCTCTCTCTCTCTCTCTCTCTCTCTCTCTCTCTCTCTCTCTCTTTTCGTATTCGTCTATACTGGTAATCACCGAGGATTGTAAATAAAAATTTTATTCCTCGAAGAATAATTTAAATTACCATTACCAATATATGATAAGGATTTAATGATGTCTAATATAAAGACACCGGTCTTGCAAATAATATATTTTCATGTTGGGTACAACGAGATACCTTCTTTCGCCACTAAGCTTCTTTTTGAGTCCAGCGCCGTCACCTTATTCCTCAAGGAAGACCTTACTTGGAGGGTTGAATAAGCTGAGGAGACTCGCTTTCCTTAACCTCCCTCTCCCTCCTCCTCCTCCTCCCCCCCATTCATCACCCTACTTCCTCCTCCTCCATTCTCTCTCTCTATCTCCTCTCTTTTTCTAGTCGGGCTAATCTCATAATGCCATGAAAGAGCGAAGCCAAGACCCACTAAATACAGTTTTGTCCATCCAGGGACTGCGAGAGGACTCTCCATTGTTGAACTCACTCCATAAACCAAACATATATCCTCGCAGGACATTCGAAGAGTTGCCATTTGACACCTGAGCGTCGCAGGTCTCTCTCCTCATCATCATCTCTTCCTTCCTCTCTCTCTCTCTTTTTTTCTCTTTCTTTTTTCTTTTTTTTCCTCATCTTTCTCTCTCTCTCTCTCTCTCTCTCTCTCTCTCTCTCTCTCTCTCTCACGTCGTTTTGTCCCCTTCTTATTGTATACAAAATGCTGTTCTTTTTCTCGCATCTCCTTGACTTTCATTCCTTTGTATCCTAATTGTTTTTTTAAAAGTTTGTATTTCGTTTGATTCTGAGATATCTCTTTGATGTTTGCGCTGACATTGTGCATATCAAAGGATTGTCCGTATTATTATTATTATATAAGTTGTCGCAGTTATTGGATAAATAGGATTTATTTAGAAATATAAATTTCTTCAAGCCATTGGGTTGACTGGTACTCATCGAATATCAGGTAAAGACAGCGTGCAAATGGATTACGTCACCTATGCTGAATCCCAATCTAGGGAAAGCTCTGGAAGCTACATATATATATATATATATATATATATATATATATATATATATATATATATTATATATATATATATATATTATATATATTTCGATAATCTATCTACAATAATAAAATCCAAGTGGATCTTGTTTTATCTCCCCCGAGTGACAGTAGGGGAGACATGACACAGCCACCCACCCCCTGCAAACCGGGTTGTCCGCTGGGTTGGTAGGAGAACAGGAAGGTAGGGGAGACATCCATCCTCTTCAAGCAAAACTGTTTGTCCGCTTGATTGGGGGCAGGGTAGGTAGGGGAGCAGGAGGGTATGGAAGACATCCACCCTCCTCATGCAAAACCGTTTGTCCACCCTGGGTGCGCGCAGGGTAGGTAGGGGAACGGAAGGGTAGGGAAGACAGCAGCGCCGGGTTCCAGCGCGCGTACAGCGCGCCAACTAGTTCGTAAACACATAATTAGCCGACAGGAAGGACATGACTTGTTGGAAAGATTGATAGAAAGAATTTGAATCATTTGAAATATTGACGGAAGGAATATGAACTGTTGGATAGATCGATAGAAGGAATTTGAATTGTTTGAAATATATATACACTGACAGAGGGAACATGAATCGTTTGAAAGGCTTTGCCGAGCCATCCACACTCAAGAGGCGCTCGAGAAGTAAGTGGAAATAAATGGGGGAAGAGGCTTATGACAACTTCGCGGTGAGACTAACCGACAACAAAGCGGATGGAACGGCTTGACTTAATACCCCTGGAATATCCGTGTGGCCTTTTGTCGTAGCGTCGCGCTCGAATGGAGGGGGGAGGGGGAGGGGGAGGAGGAGAAGGACGGGGAGGAGGAAGAAGAAGAAGAATAGGGCACTAGGGATGATGGTGTGGGCTTAGAGGTTTGACCAGAAATAAATCTGGGAGTGCGAATTGTGAGTTCTTATTTTCTGGGTTTAGTGGTCACCAACACCCTCCACAAACCACCCCCCCCCCCCACTCTCTCTCTCTCTCTCTCTCGCTCTCTCTCTCTCTCTCTCTCTCTCTCTCTACAGCCATTTTTCCTTCAAGTGGATCACCGGTGTGAGCCCATTCACGAGCCATATTAGCTTATTTCGATCTCGTTGTTGGGCGACTGTGTAGGACGATTGTTTTTTGAGGGCAGGATGGGTCTTCTTTTGAAGGGCTTTGGCGACTCTCCTTCAGAGAGAGAGAGAGAGAGAGAGAGAGAGAGAGAGAGCCGTGGGCCAGAGAAATCGCCAACTGCAATTTGTAGAATTGAGTCAAATCCGATAAATTTCCATAATAGAAAATAATAAATTTCGAGTCCTTCAGAGAGAGAGAGGAGAGAGAGAGAGAGAGAGAGAGAGAGAGAGAAGCAATGCAGCTATCACTGGAATGAAGGTACCTAAATTTAGTTTTATCTTAAAGAGAGAAGGTTGAATTTTTCGAGAATGGTTTAGGAAGCTCTTGTATATAAACGACAATTGCTTAGAGTTGATATATAGTTTTTATCTCAGAGAGAGAGAGGAGCTCTTGGGAAGTTCTTGCATATAAACGACAATTGCTTAGAGTTGTGCAGAAAACTTCCACAAAATAAGCCGCCTCTTACGCTTACATAAGAAGGTTCATCGACAGTGCGTCGAACCACAGACACACACTGCTTCATCCACCTGTCACTACTAACTTGAAATCACACTTTCCTTGCTTCCTGGATTTGAAGGAGCTCTCTTTTCTAGAACCTCTTCCAGCCCATCTGTCCCTTAGTTTTTAGGTCTTCCTTTCCTTCCTACTAACTAACACTTCTAAAAGAAAAATAATTCCTTTTCAACAATTAGAATATAATGCATGAAACAGACAGGGAATGAAATTACCGTTGGTAGTTATATTGTCTGCGGTAATATTACTATTTATTTTTTCATTATTTTTCCATCAGTCACCAATAATTCTTCCCGTTTTTCACGCACAATCGCGGACCATGTTTTGTGCCCTCGTCGCTGCCAGCAGGAAATTCCATTCTCTCTCTCTCTCTCTCTCTCTCTCTCTCTCTCTCTCTCTCTCTCTCTCTCTCTTATTCCTTTTTTCGGACCCTGGACGGAACTCTCGGGTTATAAAAGCTGTTGTTGCCTCGTGTCCATCATGCCTTCCAATTTTTTTCTTTGTTATTGAATTCCAGATTTTTTTTTTTTTTTTTTTTTTACAATTCTTCGTCGATATATTCATTGTCAGGGCTTTCTTTGGGGGGAGGAGGTGGGCACACGGGCACAGACTCTATGCCTGCAATATATGGCCATGCGTTGGTTTTATTATTATTATTATTATTATTATTATTTTTTTTTTTTTTTTTTTTTTTTTTTTTTTTTTTTTTTTTTTGCTCTATCACAGTCCTCCAATTCGACTGGGTGGTATTTATAGTGTGGGGTTCCGGGTTGCATCCTGCCTCCTTAGGAGTCCATCACTTTTCTACTATGTGTGCCGTTTCTAGGATCACACTCTTCTGCATGAGACCTGGAGCTACTTCAGCCTCTAGCTTTTTCTAGATTCCTTTCAGGGATCTTGGGATCGTGCCTAGTGCTCCTATGATTATGGGTACGATTTCCACTGGCATATCCCATATCCTTCTTATTTCTATTTTCAGATCTTGATACTTATCCATTTTTTCCCTCTCTTTCTCTTCAACTCTGGTGTCCCATGGTATTGCGACATCAATGAGTGATACTTTTTCTTCTTGACTTTGTCAATCAACGTCACGTCTGGTCTATTTGCACGTATCACCCTATCCGTTCTGATACCATAGTCCCAGAGGATCTTTGCCTGATCGTTTTCTATCACTCCCTCAGGTTGGTGCTACGTACCACTTATTTACTGCAAGATAGCTGATGTTTCTTGCAACAGGCTCCAGTGGAGGGCTTTTGCCACTGAATCATGCCTCTTTTTGTACTGGTTCTGTGCAAGTGCCGGGCATTCACTTGCTATGTGGTTTATGGTTTCATTTTTCGTATTGCACTTCCTACATATGGGAGAGATGTTATTCCGTCTATCGTACTTGAATATATCTGGTTCTTAGGGCCCTGATCTTGTGCCGCTGTTATCATTCCTTCAGTTTCCTTCTTTAGCTCTCCCCTCTGTAGCCATTGCCAATTGTCATCGCTGGCTAGTTCTTTAGTTTGTCTCATGTATTGTCCGTGCATTGGTTTGTTGTGCCAGTCCTCTGTTCTTGTCTTTCTCCTGTCTCTGTATATTTCTGGGTCTTCGTCTACTTTTATTAGTCCCTTCTTCCCATGCACTCTTTAGCCACTCGTCTTCACTGGTTTTCAGATATTGTTCCCCAGTGCTCGTTTTCAATGTTGACGCAGTTCCTCTATACTTTAGTAGTCTCCCTCCTTCCTTTCGTGTTATGTATAGTCTGTCCGTATTTGCTCTTGGGTGTAGTGCTTTGTGTATTGTCATTTGTTTCCTGGTTTTCTGATCTATTGCTGCGGAGTTCTGCCTTCGTCCATTCCACTATTCCTGCGCTGTATCTGATTACTGGCACTGCCCATGTGTTTATGGCTTTTATCATATTTCCGGCGTTGAGTTTTGACTTGAGTATCGCCTTGAGTCTCTGCATATATTCTTTCCTGATCGTGTCCTTCATCTCTTGGTGTTTTATATCTCCTCCTTCCATTATTCCCAGGTATTTGTATCCTGTCTCATCTATGTGTTTGATGTTGCTCCCATCTGGTAGCTTTATCCCTTCAGTTCTCGTTACTTTGCCTTTTTGTTTTTGTATGTTGACTAAGGCGCATTTTTTCTATTCCAAACTCCATCCTGATGTCCCCCAGATACAATCCTTACAGTCTGGATTAGGGTATCTATTTCCTTGATGCTCTTACCATACAGCTTGATGTCGTCCATGAACATCAGATGGTTGATTTTGTTGCCTCTTTTCTTGAGTTGGTACCCGGCATCCATCTTCTGTAGTACTTTTTGTCATGGGAATCATGCTACTACGAAGAGTAGTGGGGACAGTGAGTCGCCCTGGAAGATCCCTCTCCTGATATTAACCTCTTGCTAGTCTTATTCCAGAGCTTGTAGGTATTGTATTCCAGTTGCGCATTGTATTTTTGAGGAAGCTGATGGTATTTTCCTCTGCCCCATATATTTTCAGGCATTCTATTAGCCATGTGTGTGGTATCATGTCGAAGGCTTTCTTATAGTCTATCCATGCCATGCTTAGGTTGGTTTTCCTTCTCCTACTGTTCTTCATTACCATTTTGTCTATCAGGAGCTGGTCTTTTGTGCCCCTACACTCCTTCTGCAGCCTTTCTGTTGGTAAGGGGATGGTGTTTTTGGTTCTACCTCTAGGTAGTTGTATAGCCTTTCACTGATGATACCTGTTAGTAACTTCCACATTATTGGTAGGCAGGTGATAGGCCTGTAGTTACTGGCTATATTTCCCTTACTCTTGTCTTTTTGTACTAAGGATGTTCTTTTTCTCTTATTATTATTATTAGTTTTATTATTATTATTATTATTATTATTATTATTATTATTATTATTATTATTATTATTATATGAGGAATTTATATATATACTATATATATATATATATATATATATATATATATATATATATATATAGTTAAACTTACTTTGCAAATATTATATTTTCCACCTTACATTTCGTCATTTTCCTATTTTCCCCTCAACTCACCCTCCTGGTTCCCTCCGCTTCCCCACACCTCTACACAGTCCCTAACCACCTCCTCCTCCTCCTCCTCCTGTTCCAGCAACCTTCACTCCTCCACCTGTTCTTCTTCTCCACCAACTCCGCTCGTGGGAGTTCTGTCTTTTCCATCCTTTGCCAAATCCTCCTTCCTGCTTTGCATTCGAAGCGACTTCCATCCTTTACCAAATCCTCCTTGAATCCTTCTCCCGGCCATCACGGGTACTACACATCATCATCATCATCATCATCCCGCCTACTAAAGGGTAGATTACCGGATTACCGAAGGTGTCAACACGGAATCCATCGGCTATGGCAGCGGATTACTGCGGGCTCTCGCCCAGCGCGTATATATAGTACTATATACATATTCACGGGGCTTAGTGGCTTGGCCGAGATGACCAGAACTAAGTGGCTTTGTAAGCGTTGATTGACAGCCTGATGATGGTATGACAGGGGCCCCTGTCGGTGGTTTTATTTTCTTTTTTTCTTTTTGGAGAAAGAGGAGGAGGAGGAGGAGGAGGAGGAGGA
>NC_061096.1:62649510-62664510 GCF_015104395.2 Macrobrachium nipponense
TATGATTCAAGTTCTCAATGAACTAAAAATAATGCATGGAATGCAAGTTCCTAATAAGTTTTACTTAATTAGAAACTCAACATCCAGCTGAAATAGAAGCATTTGATCCATAGTTTCAAGAAATAGAATATTTTCACTGATAATTTAGAGATCTCACACCTCGTCCTTAGCAGCGTCAAGAGAAGTGAGTGTTTGTCGAAACTATTTATGAATTCTATCGTGTTCCCCGGAACACATTAGTATTGCTGTAAATCAATTTATTAGTTTATTTGTTTACTTCCCTACTCTTGCAAATGCAAAGTATATTGTATAACCGTTTTAAGTAGGTTTTTAATAACGTTTTAAGTAGGTTTTTAATAATGACGAAATCACATGCGACGTGGCTATCCAAATTAAGCATAGTCACAGCAAGAAAGCTATGCATTAATGAATTTCTCTCTTTAGAGAATGTCAGTCCAGTTCTTGTTAGTACAGACAAATTAAATAATTTAAGAAACACAGACGAAGGTAGCGAATTCTAAATTATGCATTTCAAATATACCTCGAAATGTGTCAACGATCGTAATGCTAATTTCGGTGATGAAGATAAGTAAGGAGAGAATATAAGTTAACGATTATGAAATATAGCAAGAATAATAATTGAGGTTTCTAATAATAAAGATGATAAGAAGGAAATACAAGTTGACGATTACGTAATATAAAAAAATGACAATTGCAGTATAGAAAAATAAAGATGAATAAGAAGAAAATACGAGTTGATGATTACGATTTATAACAAGGATGGCATTGGCAGTATAGAATGATAAACATGAATAAGAAAGGATTACAAATTGATGATTACGAAGTATAACAAGGATGGCAATTGCAGTGTAGAATAATAAAGATGTATAAGGAGGGTATACAAGTTAATATTAGGAAATATACCAAGAATGACAATTGCAGTAATAGAATAATATAGATGAGTGAGAAGGGAATACAAGTCGATGACGACGATGAGATATAAAACCAATCAAACTAATCATCGTTAGCCGACCGTTCTCCAGGCGGGAGAAACTGACGACACTTTTGCTTTATAACGCTCGTTAATATCGCCGGAGTATTTACACAAAGGGGGGTGGGGGGCTGGGGACGGCCAGCCAAGCCCCATCCACGGTTCGGAAAATGAAGAAGAGCCGTCATAAACCAATCGGCGAAGAAGAAAGGATGAGAAGAGAAGAAGAAGAAGAAGAATAGGAAGACGCGTCGTAAATCTATCTTCAAATTTACCGCCATTATGCCCGGTCCTTTTAGCATATATAGCTTGTAAATAATAACCGCGATTTTTCCATCTCCCAGTTCGTTTGTTTGTTAGAGTTTCCACCCCCATCCACTCCCCCCTCCTGCCCCCCGATTCTCTCTCTCTCTCTGTCTCTCTTTCTCTCTCTCTCTCTCTCAAGGGGTTAAATTGTGATACATCTTGAAGAAGAGGGTTGTTGGTTGTAGGGGGCGTGTTATAAAATACGCAGCATCAATTATATCGAGTGTGAAATAAATAATACGATACTATATATTGTAGTGGCACGGATTCATGCCCTCGTATCGCGCGCCCATTGTGGGCGCCCACGTCTCTCCGGAGATTGGCTTTATATTTCCTCCTGTGTGAATGAAACGCCCCGAGTAACACTTAAAATGCATATCACATGATACCCCACCCCCCAATACCTCCTCCATCCCTAGTCCCCCCCAGAGGGGCCTGACGCGCCCGATATATATATCGTCTTTTCCTGTCTCTCGCGAAATATAAAGCCGTGTGTAAAGTTTTGAACGCCTATAAAACACACGCGCCGGGACTTAAATATCGGTGGTATGCGTCTTCCTCTCCCCACCCCCTACCTCTCTCTCTTCCCCCTACCTCTCTCTCTGACCCCCCTCTCCTCCTCCTCCTCCTCCTCCTCCTCCTCCTCTACTTCCCATTCCCCCCAACCACAGTTTTACAAAGAGGTTTGGATCGCTTACGGACGCCTAGCGGGAGACCGGCTGTTGGGAGGTGGGTCGCCCCTTCCCTATACCCCTGGCTTTGGGAGGGGGCCAGAGGGGTATGGGTCTTGTCTTGTCGCCCGGGCACTGTTGTCGCGCTAACATACCCGAGAGATGCTTTTGTGGGTCCCAAAACGGCATGTCAGAATAAATCGGCTCGATGAAATTTGTGTTCGGTTTAGTTCATCGAAGTTTTTTTTTTTTTTTTTTCTCAGTGTGGTGTGTATTTTAGGGGAACGGAATACGTCAGATGTTATCGGTTGAGGTCACTGGTCTGTTGTAGTTCGCTTTTTTATTTGTCTTTTATGTTTTTTATTTATTTCTAGTTTCATAAATTTTATAATAACTATTTAGGTCACTCGAAGTTCGGTTTTTTTTTTTGAGTTTCATAAACTTCATATTAACCATTTGGGCCACTGTTGTAGTTTTTTTTTTTTTTATTTCTTTCCTCTTGTTTAGTTTCATAAATTTTATATTAACTTTTTGGGTCACTCACAGCTTTTCTTAACTTGTATTTACTTTTTTTTTTTAGTTTCATAAATTTTATATTAGCTATTTGGGCCACTGTTTTAGTTTTTTTTCTATTTGTCTTTTATTTAGTTTCATAAATTTTATATAAACTCTCTGGGTCACTGTTGTTTTTTGTTTTTATATATCTTTTTTTTAGTTTCATAAATTTTATATCAACTATTTGGGTCAGTGTTGTAGTTTGTTTTTATATGTATTTACGTTAGTTTCATAAATTTTATATTCGCTGTTTGGATTGCTGTTGTAGATTTTTATTTTTTAAAGTTTTATACATTTTACATTAATTATTTGGGTCGCTGATGTACATTGTTTTTCTTTTTGTCGATCAGGTCATTGACCTATCAGTCATTTGTTACGAATATGTATATATATATATATATATATATATATATATAATATATATATATATATATATATATATATATATATGATATATCTATATATACACACTTCGCTCTACTGCTGAATGTTTGATCCGTAAAATTATACACGTCGGGTTTGGTCAGTACCTGGATGGGCGACAAACTAGGAAGGTCGAACTATTATGGGTATGAACAGGCGGGGGTCCAACAACCTCATCCCAAAATTGAAATGCTGGAAACCGACAATTACCAACTTGTGGCACCACCATTAAACAAATCCTTCATCGTATTTTGTCTCATTATTTTTCTTCGTTTTCTTCTCCATTGTAATTCTATTCTCTCTCTCTCTCTCTCTCTCTCTCTCTCTCTCTCTCTCTCTCTCTCTCTCTCTCCTTTGTGTCATTTATCCGACGCCTGCCATTTAAAGTTTGATGTATTCTTCGAGATGAAGTTAGCACTTTTATTTGCATTTCTTCTCGTTTGCTCATTCAAAAGTTGCCACAACCTATAAAAACTTCAAGTTATTATTATTTATTATTATTATTATTATTATTATCATATGGTGATAAAGCAGTATAGGAATGTTTAACTACTACATATCACTGTCAGTTAATACAAGTAAATATTCTGGCAACATTAATTCTAATATCATAATAATAATATAATGATTGAAAACAATATTAATATTTGGTAAGAGATGGCTTTTTTGTAAATTATTTCTATTAAGCTTATTTGCTCTCATAGATATTAATATACTAATTAGTGGTGTAATTTCGCGTTATTACAAATTTAGGTTCCAGGGAATATTGTGGATTTGTATTACTTAATATGTGTTTTATTATAATTGAATGCATAGATTGCATGTATTAAACTGTATTATTGTAGATAGTTGAATTGTGCGAAGTATCTCTCGTTAACTGTTATTTTTCTGGTTGTTATTGTAGTCTCCACTGGTAATGTTATCTTCGGACATTCTGAAATCAATAACTGTTTTTCTAACCTCTCTCTCTCTCTCTCTCTCTCTCTCTCTCTCTCTCTCTCTCTCTCTCTCTCTCTCTCTAGCAAATATAATTGTGAATGAATCTGAGAGCACCACAGGTGAGTAATCGGAAAATATTTACGTTTAAATCAAAGTTGTCAGTCTCCACCCACTCCTAGACACCCCCCCCCCCCCACCCCCCCCCCACCCGTCCCTTATATACCCCAAATAGCCCTTCACCACAACGCCCCCTCCTAGCCTTCCCTCTCCCCAGTCTGTCTATCTATCAGTGTTGCAGCTTCCGAAGTGAATGCCCCACCAGCCTACTGTGGTCCATATGTGGGTTCCTTCCCGGTTCGCACCAACGCCCTCTTTTGCGAGGCGTGGGCCAGCCGCCCACACATAGCCCCCCCTCTCTCTCTGTGTCGAAGCTACCCCTCATTTAACACCCGCCCCCCCCCACCCCAATCCTACCACCCATGTAAGGTTTCCTTCCCCCCTCTCCCGTCCCCAGTCCTGTACTCCTCTCCGGACATCCCTAGTACTATACCTGGCTCCGGACGTCCCTCGTCCTTAGTCCTATAGGTACCCGTCCGAGGTTCCACACCCGCCAGCCACCTCCCGAAGCTCTTGTTGTCGGGGTGTCACGCTCACTATATTTCATGAAGTCTCCCTTCAATGGGACCCTCGTTTGATAATGGGCCGTTATTTCCCAGAATGCATCGTCGCCTGCCGTAGGAGCCGACGTTGCGACGAGCGGAGGCCAGCGGCGCGGAGCCATCGGCTCTGCAACTCAGCTCCAACCTATGAAGTCAGTCTGCTGTGGTTAGTTCATATCGCCACATTCCGCCCTTTGGGCCCCATTTGTCTCGGCTTTTTCATCATTGTTTCGCCAATTCCTTTACTGTCGGGTCACGCAAGGGGATAAATGGGGCTGCCTGAGTGAATAAATAGATAACGGTTGAAATATTGTGTTTGGGATTCGGTACGGAGCTGTAGTATGCGAGACCACTTGAGCCGCGCCAATGGAAGTCCGCGGCGGCCGCCGGGGTGATCTATACCACCCTGTGTCATTGTTGCTTGTAACCTCTCTTGTTTACTTCTTGCTTGCGCTACGGGGGGAAGGGGGCTGAGGGAGGAGGAGGAGGAGGAGGAGGCTGGAGGAGGGAGAGGTTGAGAGGGGGACGAGACCATGGACGAGATCGCGCACCTCTCTGCTTATTTGTTTAGTCTATTCCCTGACGTCTCAGGCTACTATCTCTTCCAGCATCTCGTTTTCGTCATCGCAGCGCTAATTGTTTTGTTGCCGGGGTTCTTACAGTCATGCTATTTAATTACTCCACTTCCATTATTAATTGTTTCTCCCTTTCGTTCTTTCGTCTGTTACTCTCCTAATGGAGTAAGTCTACAAGTTTCTCTATTGTTGTTGTTGATGTTATTCTTAAAAATTAAGTATATCTTAGTTTAACCACACCACTGAGCTGATAAACAGCTCTCTTATGCCTGGCAAGAAGGACTAGATTTTCTTTTTTCATGGCTACGAACCAATCGGTCACTTATCAACGATACCTACAGCTTATTGTGGAGTCCGAACCACATCGAGAAATGAATTTCTAATCACTAGAAATAAATGCTTCTGGTTCCGCACTGGCAGCAGCGGGGAGCGAACTCGAGCTAACAGATTGATAGGCGAGTACGCAAGCCACTCGTTAAGTGAAGAACTGTTGTTCTTGTTGGGGGCTCGGAAAGGTCTATAGAAAAGCATAGAAAGGTCTGAAAAAAGATGTTTCGCGTTGAGGGAAAGATACAGGAATTTCAGGATAGGATATTTATGATTTATTTATTAGAATGAAAATGTAAAAAAAGAAAAAATAATGTGCATGATAAATAAAATATAGCGTATTTATTTTAATTTTGTTGGTGAAACAGGCGCCCCCCCCCCTCTCTCTCTCTCTCTCTCTTCTCTCTCTCTCTCTCTCATACATACACACGCACAAATTTGTCTGTGCAGAGTGAGTATAATATCTCTCTCTCTCTCTCTCTCTCTCTCTCTCTCTCTCTCTCTCTGTCAAATTTGCCCGTGCACAGTATAGCCTATGTATTCGCATTTTTTCCCAAAACAAAATAAAGCTTTGAGTGCGTAGCTCTCGCAAAAAGCGAGTGACGACCTACAAACGTTAGTTATCCTTATTGACAAGCAATTTGCAATTTGGAGCCAAATAAAGCGCCCCCAATAAAAAACTTGTCTGACATTTTGCAACGAACTGTTTGATCCTGTTTTGACCCTTCCCCCCTACCCCTTTTTTTGTCAACAGTGCTCCGTCGTCTAGTGTGAAATGCCCTCTCCAGCAATATTGGCCTTTTATTTGGAAAGCGAACGTCATTCGTCATTCTACATTGTCTGTGCTTTTTCGTTGTTACTGCGATTTTCTGATTTTGATATTGGAATGAAACATATATGATCACTTCGGTGATTAGGGAATCCATGGTGGGTAAAATAGCATATATATATATATAGGCAGGATATGTGTAAAGATGTATATATTTCTTGTATAATAGTTCTGAATATCACTTACTCAAAAATGTGTGTACGATTGTAATGTTTGCGTAAGGTATTTTTTTTGGGGGGATGAGGGGGCCGGCAATAACAAAAAATACTCTTTCAATTGTTTATATCTAATCTTTAGAGTAAGAATAATAATAAAACATGATACAGTATATTGTGTATATTAAATCTGTATAGTAAAAATTATAATAAAAATCTGTATAGTATGAATTATAATAACATCACATGTCAATTATATGAAAGTGATGATACAGGCAATTTAAAAGCCATTATCTTTGATACAGAAACGACAGTAAGGTTGTAACTAAACTAATCCGAACTTGACACCTGAGTGCGCATGATTATTTTATTTTTCATACAGTCGTCGATGAAATATAAAACCTAATACCCAAATAATGTAACCTATACCAGGTGGGAAAAATTGAGAAAAATGGGAGGTACTCCCCTACCACCCAGGAGGCAATAGACCCTTCTTCTTAAAGATCCGATCTACATTTGACTATCTGACGGGTGAATGGTTTCGTCCAGGTGGGGCGAGGATGAAAGAAAGGTGTGATCCGATCTCTAGCTTAATCGGGGCGAGTGCTAAAATCTACAGTCAAGTAGAGCGTTGTTTCGCCAACGAAAATTAAAATAAATACGCTATATTTTATTAAAAGTAATTTTCCTGTACTGTCTAACAAACACATTATTGACTTTTTTACATTTTCATTCTAATAAATAAATCACAAATATCGTATCGGACCTTTTTAGGTTTTCCTATCCCCAACAATAAGAACAACAACAACAACAAACAACAACAACAACAGCAAAATAGTCTGTAGGCATATTCGCCGAGTAAACGAAAATGACACCATCCCGTAGAGGTTAGTGTCATCAGTGCACCTCACACAGTGCGCTGAAGGCAGCGTCCCTTCGGCCCTTAGCTGCGACCCCTTTTTATTCTGTTCACACGTTCTTGGAACCACCATTTCTCTCAACTTCCCCTCTGCACTGAATGACTTAGTGGGTCCCAGCGCTTGGCCTTTTTGGCCTAACTTTTACATTCCAGTATAAGTACGCGATGATATATTATTAGGCCTATTTTCAGTCACACTTTCATAAGTTCCACGTTGGCCGAGTGCCGGTGGTCCGAAGTTCGGTTCCCGGCTAGGCCAGCGCGGAACCAGAGGAACTTATTTCTGGTGATAGAAATTCATTTCTCGATATAATGTGTGGGTTCGGATCCCACAATAAGCTGTAGGTCCCGTTGCTAGGTAACCAATTGGTTCCTAGTCACGTAAAAATATATCTAATCCTTTGGGGCCAACCCTAGGAGAGCTGTTAAGTGTTAATCAGCTCAGTGGTCTGGTAAAACTAAGATATACTTAGTATAACTTCATACTTTCATAACAGCAGTTACTGCTTGTTACATACACCATGTTGTGGCGTCAGTTACGAGAACGTGCACCAGAATTAATCCATTCCCTCCCGTATATAGATTAATAAAGAATTAAGGAATGAAATAAATAGGTCAAAATTATGTTGAATAAGAGCACGTTCTGACACAAGGATAGATATGACAGTTGGTCGTAGTGCGATTGTTTACCCAGATTGGAAGGTCCATAACGTGTTACGTAAATTCCCTGCAAAAAAAAGCGATAGATAATAAAACATAAATAAATGTATTAATAAATAAGGACGTTCAAGGGAGCAAGAACAAGGTCTGGCATGTGGCCGGTTGCTTCTATCAAAAACAATGATATAATGAGGCAACTGGACTATCAGACTAAAAAAAAACGGACATTCTTGCTGTATATTAGAAAAAACCTTGAAAAAATTAGATTAATACCATTTAAATAAACGGGCATTCTTGCTGTATTTTAGAGTAAAAACACTTGAAAAAATTAGATTAACACAATTTAAAAAAAAAGGACATTCTTGCTGTATATTAATTAGAAAAAAAATTTAGATTAAAACAATTAAAAAACGGGCATTCTTGCTGTATATTAATGAAAGACTTTAAATAAAACATTTGATTAACATAACGATGGAAAATTTACTTCATTTTACTCATGAAAAACATTTAGAAAAATTGAAATAACATCAAGAAATGAAGTCAAGTAAGACAGGTCGGTCTTCAGTATTACATCCCGTATCATCCTTGCGCATGCGCGTGCGATGAACCACTCACTGCCATTCGGATTGATATTCTCACCCCTTGAGAGGGATCCCTTCGGTAAATATATACACAGCTTTTCAATTCCCGAGAGGGCTATAACATAGAGAGAGAGAGAGAGAGAGAGAGAGAGAGAGAGAGAGAGAGAGAGAGAGAGATAACATTTTATTATGATGTTGGGTGCGTGAAGTTATATATGATAATATACACACTATATATATATGGGCTATAGATGTTATATTATATATATATATATATATATATATATATCTCTCTCTCTCTCTCTCATCATCTCTCTCTCTCTCTCTCTCTCTCTCTCTCTCTCTCATCTCTCTCTCTCGCTCTCTCTCTCTCTCTATATATATATATATATATATATATATATAGTATATATATATATATATGTATATATATATAACTTCAACACGCGCCCAAATATATAACAAATGTTATCCCTCTCTCTCTCTCTCTCTCTCTTCTCTCTCTCTCTCTGTTATAGCCCTCTCGGGGGAATTGAGAAAGCTCGAATAAATATATATATATATATATATATATATAATATATATATATATATATATATAATATATATATATATATACACCCACACATTACATGGATAGATAGACAAAGAGAATTTACGAACGTCGTAACATTCCAGTTTCTTATTATTAAAAGATGTATATATTAAAATAAACATGATACATTTATATAGCAATTTTCTTTAGTCCTCGTGTATATATATACACATACAAGTATACACAGGGTGTCCATAAAGTCCCAGTACCATTACAAGCAATTATTGCACAGAATGGTAGTGGGACTTTATGGACGACCTGTATATGTATAGTGTATTTATATTATATATCAATATGTTGTGTGTGTATGCATTTATGTATACACGTGTGAGTGCGTGTGTGTGTGTATGTGTGTGTGTGTGTGTGTGTCCCTCCAAACCAAAGAAACCTCCACCTCATTATTATTTGAATGAAAAAACATCCCAAAGACCTTCAAAACAGATTTATAAACTCGGAAATTGACGCCGCTTTCCCCGACATCCCAGATAACAAGATAACGAACTTCTGTCACATCATCCTTTAAGCCTTTAACTTTCCTCCAGTGACCTTCCAGTGTACCCACAGGCTCAGCCGCAAATAATCCGGATGAGCCGGTGTTAATCCGGCCGTAATCCGGGACGGAGGGGGGGGGGGGGGGGGGAGGGCGCGATTACTCCAAGCCCGTATTCGCCTTCCCCTGCTGACTGACTGATTCATTCTTGTTCTCTCTCTCTCTCTCTCTCTCTCTCTCTCTCTCTCCCTCTCTCTTTTTTTTTAATATTATTATATATATATATATATATATATATATATATATATATATATATATATATATATATATATCTATATATGTATATATGTATATATATATATAATTACCTGAAGAGAGAGACAGCAGTCTCTGAAATATAGTAAATTTCTTCTATATTTTGGCGTTTTTTTATGGGCTCCTTTTAATACTTGATGGAATTCTGTGGAAAACAGAACATTTTTACCAGCCATATATATATATATATATTATATATATATATATATATATATAATATATTATATATATATATATATCCAGGTTTGAAGAGGTAAAGGCATGTCTTTCACAAAGTATCGTTTATTCACCGACGTTTCACATCACATGATGCATCCTCAAGGCTGGAAATCATTATATTAAGAATACTAAAATCATCACTCACTCATTAAAAAATCTAAAAAGCACAACAGCACAAAAGAACATGTATTTTATGCTAAGTTCCCTTTCCTCACGATAAAAGCTTAAAAAGAAAATTCATGAATTTAATTTCATAAGAACTGCCAGCGATTAATTTGAAGTTGATCCCACGAAATCCTCTAAGTATACGTTCTTTTTTCAGAGTGAAGGACAGACTGAGCCCTTCCTTGACATCCAAACATTGTTTATAAATATACCTGTCCCAGATGTAGTCAGGGAAACCTACGTTGGATGTACAAGGAGGCTTCTCAAGGTCCGTTTCGCTCCCATCAAGTGTCAGCTTTAGGACAGGATGCAGATTGTCCAATCCCGAATTATCTAATATTCGGAATCACTCTCAGATTTGTGGTGCCCGCTTGGACATCAATGATTTTAAGATTATTGGATCAGCAAGTAGAGACGAAGAGGTTTTTGATGGTGCTGAGTCCCTCTATTAAGGACCAATGTACCAACACTAAATACCAACGTCGTCCACACAATGTTTTTTAGCATAACTGCTTTCACGCAACTGTTTTTACCATAACTGCCTGTTTGTTTTACTCTCCACGTTCGTTCAGTCCATCTTCTATGTTAATTTCTCTGCCTTTTTAGTCACTTTTAAACTCTACCTTGGGTAGGTGATCCTTTCAAGTTCTCGTTTTAATTTGTATTTGTAAATGTCAAATATCGTTGTGCTTTTTTAGATTTTTAATGATGTGATGATGATTTTAGTATTCTTAAATATATGATTCCAGCCTTGAGGATGCATCATGTGATTGTGAAACGTCGGTGTAATAAACGATACTTGTGAAAGACATGCCTTTTACCTCTTCAACCTGGATGTGGGTCGGGTCTGCTACCCCTATGATTCTTCTATATATATATATATATAATATATATATATATATATATATATTATATATATATATATATATATATATATATACATATACATACATATACATATATATATATATATATATATATATATATATATATATATATTTACGTATGATATTGTATCATCTGCGTACAGTGTATAAGTGTTGGTATCATTCACCATCTCTCTTTTCAGAACTGGAGAGACTCCTGAAGGTTCTTTGCAGAGCTGTATAGCTTTATTCGGAGCGTCTTATGTGCCGACAGCGTCTGTCATATTTTGGAGGTCACCAGCAGTCGGCCACGGACCGAATTTAACCCAGTTATAGACGGGGTGAAATTCTTTCGGCTTTAGATTTGGTCAAATCGGCTGGCCGGTTTTAGATCGGGAGAATTCCAGCTCGATTGGGAAGTTCTAGCCCAACTGGGAATTCTAGAATTTAGTTTGATTGTAAATTTGAAGGATTAGATTATGTACTGGGAAATTAAGACACCTATAACCAACTGCAGAATCTATAGGTGGTAATATGACTGAGTCATTCAGATGAGCATCTAGCACGATAACACACTCCAGCTGTCCAATTATGCGCCGAAATATATATATATATATATATATATCTCTATATATATATATAATATATATATACTATATATTATACACATATATATAAATATATAATTTTATGTCTCAAGCGACGGAGGAAGGCGACGGCCAGTAGGACACATCAGCATGAAGGTGTGGGACCATTGAAAAACGTATTTCATTTTATTAAATTTCTTTTTTGGGTTTCCTGCGTTTCGTAATAACTTGATTACATCCTCGGGGAATCTGTTAGGCAATGAATAAAATTACTTTAAAAATTAATATAAATTTCAACAACATTTACAAATTACAACACAGATTAAAAAAAAATACACACACACACAGAAACAAAAGCAAGACCGGTTTCGTTTTTAATATTTCTAAGAAGATGGACGAATGGTTTCCTCGTGCTATTTCCTACTCGGTTTTTTGAAGGACACTCACACATACACATAAGTAGAATATATAATTTGTTGGGTGTGGTGGAATAATAATAATAATAATAATAATAATAATAATAATAATAATAATAATAATAATAATAATAATAATAATAATAATAATAATAATAATAATAATAATAATCCAAAGAAAACTCATAACCACATGCGTCAATAAACTGGAAAAGTAAGTCCATAGTAGTATGTCTGTGTAATTTTGTTATTCAAAATATATAAAAGTGCTTTATATATTTTAAATGATAAAATCACACAGACATACTATTGTGGATTTACTTGTCCAATAATGATAATATAATGATAATAATTTGCATATTTTACAACAATCTGGAAGCCTATTTGCCTCGTCCAACTACAGGTAAATTAGATTATTTGAAAGGAATGATGTTCCATAATTCATTGAGTGGTATCTTTCATTTGGAATAAAATCTATCTAAAAACAAATGAGGAGAATTCGAGTGCCCACATATGCTAACATTATTTCCACATCAGACAATTGCCGTCCTCACAGTCCGAACACAGTCAGCCCCTGTGTTCGAATCCTACCTTGCATGGTCCCCCCTGCGTAAATTATGCCCTAATTAACACGCCATTAGTATAATCACCCGTGTAACAGCGTTGTCCATGGTGTACTGCTCAAAACTCCAACAGGCCATTACTTACATTCCCCGCGTTCCGTTCCTCGGTTCCCAGTGTCCTCGGCCAGTGCAGCCCTGGACACTAGATCTGGGAACGGAATGAGATGCCTGTAAGATAAAGAAAAAAATAACACTCTGCTGTAATCTCTGATATACTGGTACACAAATATGGCTTTAAAGAACAGGCGATTCTTTGGTGATTTTGCTAGTAGCTTCCATGAAGCTAAATGACTGAATAAAAGAAGACATGTCTGCATCGTCTAATGAAATTGTTTATTAATTAGCAACCTTGCACACGACGTTGTAGGAGTTTATATGCCGCCTTTCGCTTCGTACCAGGTGAATGGAACTTCAGTGCAGTAGATAATCTTGAATGTTTTTTTTTTTTTCCTATTTTGCGCGCTGCATACTATATACTAGATGTGTGTGTATTTGTTTATTGTTATTTTTGCCCAGGTACATTTATGTCGTCCTTGTATGCGTATGAATGTGGGCATGCGAGTGTGAGTGTATAAACCATATACTGTAGAACTTTTCAAACTTCATTCAGTGATGTTCGTATGTGCGCATGAACTATGAGTGCGTCGAGAATTCAAGCACGCACATATGAGCGTCTGCATACTTACACAGACACATAAAAATGCATGCAGTCTGCAACCCGAGGGCCATCATTTACTAGATACCCAAGCAATAATGCCTCAACGCTGGTCCGTATTCACATGCCCGCAGTCTAATTTTGTCATATATAATTTCGACCCCCTGCTGAGTAACCGATGACCACACCTTTACCCCTTCTCTTGTAACCTTCTCCCCTCCCTCCCCGAACCCCCCTTAACCTCCGGACACCTTTCCCTTTGCAACCCCCCCAGGAACCCCTCCCCCAACCCTGCCTCTCTTCCCACAGCCCTGTGCTGCTTCTCTCTTCTGGCCACACAATAGACCGAGACACAATACTACACATCTCAGTCACACCCACGTTGGAGTCGAGAGGTTTTTCCTCTCTCTCTTCTCTCTCTCTCTCTCTCTCTCTCTCTCTCTCTCTTCCCTTCAGTGACATCCTGGAGAGAAGAGGAGAGGGGTGAGGGCTGAAACTTCCTGATGGGATAAAGGTAGATCCTTTTTTGATGGGGTAGAAGGACAAAACTTTTGAAGGGTTGAAATTTGCTTAACTTTTGGTTTTGGAAGGTAGAGAGTTCAACCTTTTTGATGGGGTTAAGGGTTGGGAGTTCTGAATGATTTTGAGGTCTGAATCTTCTGGATAGCCGAGGGTTCAAAATTTTGGATGGTTGAGGGTAGGAACACTGGATCGCCGTTGAAGGTTGAACCTTTTTGGTTGAAGCCGAGAGGCAAAACCTTTGGATGGTGTTCGTGGAAAAATTTATTTGGATTTGAAGATTAGTCGTTTTTTTTAATGAATTAAGAGTTAAAGGCCTTGGATGGAGGTTTAAAGCTGGTATTTCATATGGGTTTGAAGGATGGAGCTTTTTGGATCAAGTCACAAGTTGAAACTTATACCCACTGTAAAGCTCTAATATCTTGGGTATAAAAGTCTGGATGGAGGTTTAGGAGTGAAGCTTTGCCAGTAGTTAAGAATTGAAACTTCTGGGTTTCGTTGAGTTTTGAAGGTTTCTAGTGAGTGTTGAGGGTTGAAGCTGTTTGATAAGAGATCGAAGCCTTCAGATGTAGATGGGAAGTGAAACTCTCTGAAGATGGTGAGTGCTGAGTCTATCAGATGGGGACTGAGTATCAGAGCTTTCGACATGGGTTGAATTCGTAGGATATGTACAGGATTTCTGATGGAGTTCAAAACTAAAGATATGTAATAGGGTTCAGAGTTAATGATACAGGATGGGGCTCTGAAATTTTCCGAACTAGAGTTATGATTAAAAGAAATTAAGAGTTAGTCAACCGACATGGTAGGATTGATGCTACGAAAAATCTAATGGCGCTAAAAACTGGAATGAGTTCAGAAAGGCAATGTTAGTATCAATACTATTAACAATTGAGGATTTAGAATATAGGAAGGGGTCAGAGGGTGGATGTGAAACAGAAGACATAGGTTACAGATCGACGAA
>NC_061096.1:62672010-62684510 GCF_015104395.2 Macrobrachium nipponense
CTGGACGCAGCTTTGTTTGCGAAATGTACCGCTGACGAACATGAACACTATAGTGATACCTGAGAGAGAGAGGGAGAGAGAAAGACAGAGAGACAGAGAGAGGTAGTTTTGGAAGGATGGCAGTGGGGGGGGGGGGGGGGTAGGTGGGGGAGGGTTGGAGGGGAGACCCCCATGGTAAAAATCTGCCTCTCCGCATGGAGTCCTGGGCATAAATAACCTAGGTGGTGGTATCTGCTCCTGATCACCGCCAGTCGCTGCATGAGGCCTCTCCCTCCGAAGCTACCTCTCTCTCTCTCTCTCTCTCTCTCTCTCTCTCTCTCTCTCTCTCTCTGGAAATCGCCTTCTTTTTTTTATAAACAGCAACGAATATCCATTCCTAATTTGTATTGTAACTTGGACGATTAAAAATCTTGCAACGCGAATGCAAACTCAAATTTGAAATGTTGATTTCCAGGATAATTGCAATTCGGTTCATTCTGTGTCCTGGTCGCAGGGATTTCATAGGAGTTTACGCGTCCGACTTAGAGTTAACGTCAATAACGATATACTACGTATATTTCAAATATGGAACGAAGATACAATTGGGGCAGAATAATATAAATTTGTAAGAAGGAAAATAATAGTAATCAGACATTTTCTACCATCTTCTGTGTTCCATGAACCGTTCAACCGTTTTCATAATTTTGTAGAGGGTTTGAGCAGTCATATGAGGCCCGTCTTAGTCCGTTAGCCATCAAAACGTATAACCCTATTTAATATATGCTTAAGATCATTGCTTGGATGTCACATTTCTTGGGAATTCTGGCTGGAGTAAAAAAAAAAAAAAAATTGCGGAACTAAAATTTCAAGAAGCTCCCTGGAAGATTTTTTTTTTTTTTTTTTCTTTTTAGCAGAGCGAAACGCTGTAACCCAAATCATGTCTGAAGAATTAATGCATGGGTATCACATTTCTTGAGAATGCTGTCACGAGTAGGAAAAAAAAGTAAAAAGAAGATATATCTAAAATATCAGCGAGCTTCCGATTTTTTATTTATCTATCTATTTATTTTTTTTTTTTTTTACCAGAGCGAAGCGCCGTAGGTGCCCGAGGACGTAAAGGGAGGAGGTGTGAGTTTGATGTCAGTAAAGGATGCCTGTCGACGCAGGGGGTCCTGCCGATGGCACAAGGCGAAGGCGTCTTGGACAGACTGTTTCTATTCGTTTCCTTTCGTGCTTATTTCGCACGCCCTTACACATGTTATCTTCTTGCGTCCATTGCTGTCTTATTTTCATTTATTTTTTATTTTAGCGTATTTTATAATAATTTTGAAATTACCTATTCATTTGAAACGTATGCTAGATTATATTGATAATATTAATGGTAATAAAAGTAATTTGAATGAACTTAGCCTCGTAACAGCTTGCGCCATCGATAACCACAGTCGCTGCAGCGTTAGATTCCTAAAAAAAAAAAAAAAAAAAGAACAATTGATTCCCTCATCCACCGCGCGCCCAACGGTACGGCCGAAGAGCATCCGAGGGTGTCTGGTATCAGGGTCCATGTCTTTGCTAACGGGGGCTCTCAACTACCAGTTTTGCGAGGGCCTAATAGTCGCTTGATTGGATCTTAATTCCCAACCTTCCCCCCCCCCCCCCCCCCCCACCCCCACAAAGTTGGCCGGTATCGGCTGTGGCCGAAGCGCCCACTAAATATCCAAGAGCTGCTTCCTTTGATTTTAATATTTGATATTCTACAAGATTCTGGAACATCGTGGGTGTCTTTTTAGTTATCCGTAATGTTAGTGGGTTTCACGTGTTTGATTCTCTCTCTCTCTCTCTCTCTCTCTCTCTCTCTCTCTCTCTCTCGCCGAAGCCCCGTGCAACTTTCCAGTGCTCTCCTGAGTGATTTGTTCCAGAGAGGTCTACTCTTCTGTACAAGTTTCGGCTTTGGTCTTGCTGGAAGACCTTACCGCCTGATTGAGAGCATTTCAGAAGAGACGGGATATAAATCATACAAAAAGCATTCGTCAAATAAATAAATAAATAAGTAAATAAATAAATAAATAAAAATGAAAATGAAAAAAACCGGTAAACAAGAGAGGCATTCCGTCAAACAGCTGTAGGCGTAATTTTATGTTCGTTTTATTGGTCGCCCCTCAACTATTATCCGTCTGCGTTGCTTAGTGTATGTTTTACTGCCGGAGATCCTCTGGAAAAGTTTTATTTGAATTTCGGGATGGTTCGAGAAGGGCGCATTTTCATATCCATTGTTATTAATATACTGTAGACGAAATAATGATAAGAAAGTAATGGTTTTTTCGGGACTTGAATCAGATGAACGTATAAGGAGGGACGGAGAGGTGAGTTTGTCAGGTCCGTGGCATGACAGCGGGCGGTCGGCCATATTGTGCCCCCGAGCGGCGCATGCGCTCCGGGGGGTCAGCATCCCGCAGGCTTTAGCCACAAACGCCAGAAAAGCGCGCGAAACCCCGCTGTTCTCGCGCCGTTTTTACCACCAGTCCTGGGTGTCAAGTGAGCAACGAGGAGACGATATAATGCGCACGACAGAGACCCTAAGACCTAACACGCTAGATGTTGATACCCTCGATCTGATGTTTTTAGTGGACAGATTTTCATTTGAGATTCGTCTCTCTGGCGGGTTGCAGAACAGCGCGCTCTCACTTAAGCGCACAGTTCCCCTTTATTTGGTTAACTACCTACGCAGCGTTGAACTCTCTTCTCAATTTTATTTCTTGAAAATAAACATCTCGTCCCGGAAATGCCACGATGCCCACAGACAGACACGACGTTCGTCCGTCGCACGAGAAACGGCCCCACGGACATCGCATTTCCAGTCGGAAGTGAGCCTGGAAATCGAACGGCTGGAATGGGGTATATGGAAGAGAGGACTGAGAAGTCGCCGAAGTTCTCTCTCTCTCTCTCTCTCAAGGTCCGAAGTATATGTTTATCTAAGGCTGGGTCCGCTGTTGCCTTGCGTGAAATGAGCCAAATGGCCCACGACTGGGCCCGTAGCAGCCTGAGCCATCGCGAAGGCGCCCCTCACCGATCTCTTTTACGGCCTCGTAAAACCCGCGGGGGCAACACGCTCCCTCGACACCCCGACTACTAAACCCGACCCGAAACTCGCTACCTGTGTCCTCTTGTGCTTATGGTTGGTTGCGTGCACCCTCAGGTTGGCCCCATGGAGTCCCACCACGTAGGGTGTGTGTGTCTGTGTGTGTGTGTGTGTGTGTGTTCCCGTACATGGTCGTGATGAATTGCTGTCTTTCGAAGTTTTTAATGTTATGTAACTCGAAGTTTGTGATGTTATGTTACATATTGACTTCTTACTTACTGCCTGTTATTTGGTCTTTCTTGATGAACATAAGCAATGACATATCTTCCACAGTTTTGTCCAAATATTAAGTTTTCCGTTAAAGTTATTAAGTTAAGTTTTCCAGCAAAGGATTATAATAGATTGAAAATTTACGCGAAAGTGTCACATACTTGGTTTATATATTATATATATATATATATATATATATATATATATATATATATATATATATATATAAATATCTATATTATAATTACAACTGGCAACACATTTTTGTAATCTATATTATTATTATTAGTTATTTATTATTAATTATTATTATTATTAATTATTATTATTAGCATTATGATGTCATTCATTATAGTTACTTTTATAATACTACTACAATTGTTGTCGTAGGAGTTGAAGTAGGATAACGGCAATCTATGGCGTGTGCCTCAGGAATTTCACTTGAAATATCTTTTTTTTTTTTATTTAGTCCCTATAGGGTACATTTATACATAAAATGTGCATTTTTCACCCAGAAAATTTCCGTGCTGAAGACAACTTCCCTTCCTTTAAAATCGTATTATTACAATATAACAAGAGATCACGTTAACTTTGCAAAAGTCTTCGGGGTTTCCAACCCAATTTTAACGAAGTTATCCTGGAAAATAATATATATTTACTTTTATTAGATTCCAACAAATCACGGAATAGTTTTCCTTTCTTAAACTCCCTAGCATCCGTAACACATTTTAAATGAAATCAGGTGACGAGAGACTTATACAAGCACATATTTATGATAAAATCAAAGATCTTTTACGCGACAAAGGTAGAATAAAAAAAAAATCTCATTTTCCTGGGTAGGAGAAGAAAACATAATCATCGCAATATTTTCTTGTTTTCGTCCCGGCGAATAGCGGATGACTCAGAACGTCGTATAGCTCTGTCACTAAGGTCCACGAGCGGAGAGTTTTATGACCATCTTTCACACTACGCTGTCCACCTCCTCGCGTAAACTTGGGTGCGACAAGCGGGGGGGACGTGCGGGTGTGTGTGATACCGTCCTGACACCCGGGGACACTCCTCCGTCGCAATAATTCCAGACATACGGCTGCATCCTTCATTTCCCGTTCATTATCACGCCGTGACTGCGAAAGGTTCGGTTCCGGGCGGATTCGAATTTTACGGTGACACTGTCGTGGAGGTAAATGGAGTGACCTCTTAAAAGGACGTGGCGGACGTCCTAATCTCCGCCTCTTGTTTATTTTTGGGCTGCTACATTCCGTGTTTGGAGGCTGCATTGTGTGGTTCGGTTTACGTCTGCGTGTTTATTTAGCTGTGGGTGTAAGGGCGTGTTAATAGGGAAGATTAAACAGGAAGGTAGTCTCATGATAAATAAACTACTAAATAATGTATGGTATATATATATATATACTATATATATATATATATATATATATATATATATATATATTATAATATAATATATATATATATATATATGTGTGTGTGTGTGTGTGTGTGTGTGTGTGTGTGGTGTGTGTGTAGATGGTCTGTGTTGTGTGTGATGTGTGAAATCGTGTTGATAATGCAGACATATATATGGTGTAATAAGTACGGAGGATACTACGAATTAGTAGCGCGGTATTAAAGTATATCGCCAAGAAGAGAGAGTCCAAAGATAGCATTACAGATTTCCCTTCCAAGTTTGATTTGTTATCCCTGCCAGATCTCAAAACCTTTTGACGTCCTGTTTTCATTGATTAAGAAATTATACAGACGGGGTCAGCATTTGGAACCTTATCTTGACTTACTGTACGTTTTTTTTTTCTGGTTGGTAAAAATACTTATATCCTTAATTTTTTCTCTAACCCGTTTATTTTCAAATGGGCTGTCTCTTCTGTGGTAGATTATCGAGTAAATGAATTTTTTTTTTTTTTGATGTCTTTATACAGTTGTGCGCATAGTAAATAATCCCCACAAAAAAAACAAACAACAAGCACCAATAATAAATAATAATAATAATAATAATAAATTAATTTTTTATAACAAAAAAAAAAATAATAATCATTATCTGTCCATATTGCTGGCGGAGACATGAAATAAGAATGCAGTAGATTTATGGCATTTCCCCAAGTATGAATGAACTTAATTCTTGTAGTTTCAAAGTTCCAGTCGTTAGTTCTAAAGAGTGATTATTGCTAAGAGACTATCTGACGTCATTAGCTCCGAAATTAGAAAAATGCCATTTAACGAATGATAACCTTAAGCAGAACTCTCTTGTACAACTTCATTTGTATTTGTTCATTGTTTGCGACCTTTCTGACCCCTTTACGGAGTAAATAATGAAATAAGTGAGAGTTTTGAATTAGAAATATTTTTGGTAAAACTGCATTTTTAGTTTGGTAGTTATCTGTGACGTTTCTGACGTAATTAGTTCAGATATAAGGATTGACTTCAAGAAAGAGTTCTCTCGTTAAAAATATTTTGTGTGTAGAATCACCTAATTTATCAATTCATTATTCATTTCGTATTTGCTGCCATAAACTCATAGAGCGCACAAACACACACGCTTATATATATATATATATATATATATATATATATATATATATATATATATATATAATATATATATATATATATGATATATATGTGTGTGTGTGTGTGTGTGTGTGTGTGTGTGTGTTTGTTGTGTTGTGTCTATGTGTGTGTGTCTGATGTGTGTGTGTCTGTGTGTGTGTTTGTATGCATGTATGCAATTGTAATAGCCACAATGCCCTCTTAACTTCTTGAATTCTTTGCTCTTTTTTAGATACGCTTGCCACTACAGAGCCTGAAGATCCAAGTTCAAAGAAATATGTACATATCTATATTTTTAGATAACAGCCTATTCGAGTGTGGCACTCCATTTTAGCGTAGGTGTGTGTCTGTATGTCTATTCATATGTGTATATGATCATATTTGCACTTCCGTTGAAGACTAACCATGAATATTCAGCATATCTTTATTTTAGAGGTTTTATTCACTGAATTTATGAAAAAGTGGAACTGAGAGAGAGAGAGAGAGAGAGAGAGAGAGAGAGAGAGAGAGAGAGAGAGAGAGAGAGAGAGAGAGAGAGAGATTCAGTTGGTCAAGGGGCAAAAGAATTTCTCAGCTGTAATTGGCTTCTGTTTTACATTTAAAGTTGTTCACCTAAAGCGGAAGGCTTTAGAGAAAAAGCCATCGCTGTCAGTGAAATATCAAAGACGGGTGGATCTCTTGAGTGAAATCAACTTAAATCTTCATATACCTTTCAAGTGTCGTGCATTTTTCCAGCGTTTGTTGTGAGTCCAACAACGTCACTGGTGCCTCAGTGGCATGGTCGGTTTGGTCTTGGCCTGCCACTCGGTGGCCGCGAGTTCAATTCTCGGGCATTCCATTAAGGGGTCAGAGATGTGTATTTCTGGTGACAGAAGCTCACTCTCGACGTGGTTCGGAAGTCACGTAAAGCGGTTGGTCCCGTTGCTGAATAACCACTGGTTCCCTGCAACGTAAAAACACCATACAAACAAACAATACAAACAACATCACTGTATCTGGCTTTATCAAAGCGTAATAATTCATTGCTAAGTTTTCAACAATGGCAATTAATTTACCCATTCTTAGAAACGGTGTATTGTTTCTCTCCTAAAAACCATTTGTGGATATTAAAAGGCTGTTTGATTCATTATAGTAATTAGAACCAAAGAGTCTTGTGCTTTCACATTTGAATGTTTAAAAATCTATATTCGCTGTATTTCCACTTTTATCTCAACAAAAATATCCTGGACAAAGAAATATGATGATGTCCTCTCTCCACTGTCTTCAATACTCTCTCTTCCCCTTAAACTCTCTCTCTCTCTCTCTCTCTCTCTCTCTCTCTCTCTCTCTCTTCCCCCAACCTTTGATGAGTAAAGTTGTAGAATGATGGGGTGCTAGCTGTGGGTTACCCACTCCCCCCTCGACGTGAGGCGTAAAATCAAATTAAAATTAGCGTCGTAGTTTGGCTGTGGAAGGGAGAGAGAGAGAGAGAGAGAGAGGATGGAAAAGACGGAAGAGACTGTAAGGTTGGGGTGGGTCCTCCTTTTCATCCCTTCCGGCCCTGTTCCCTTTCCTCAGCCCTCCCCCTCCCCCTCCCCCCCTCTCCCCCTCCCCTCCCCCCCCTCCCCCTCCCCCTCCCCCTCCCTCCGTGTCATTATCGATTACTGGGAGTTGTGTTAGGTTTAGTATGTTCGTCACAGAATGTCTGCTATTGGATTTTCTTCATTTGCTGGAGCGCTTTTTATCGGATTTTTTTTACTGTTCTCTCTCTCTCTCTCTCTCTCTCTCTCTCTCTCTCCTGCTTATTCATGCAATTTCTCGCGCCTTCGGCACCGCTCGTTGGATTTGAGCGTTATGTGGGAAGTTATTTTTGTATGATTTATTTCATGTTGGTGATTATTATACTGTAAATTAGTAAACTTGAAGCTATCTAGGAATCTATCTATCTAGCTACAAGATACAGAAACAGTGATAATTTGAACCCTCTATCCTTTCTCTCTGCGTAAACACGTATGAAAAAAGTGATAAATTCATCGATAAATTCACCTTGTTTTATCCCTCGATTTATCCATCTACTGTGTATGTATGTATCAATGTATCTATCTCCAATACATCCTTATTTAGTTTTATATCAACCTTTTAAATTCCTTTACAGTATGATCCAGTTCAGCAGCGTGAATCTCTCTTTGTTCTTCTTAAAATTCGAGACTGTATTCAGTCATTTATGGTTAAAGGTTAAATCATTTCAACATTTGTGTTTGTTTGTGCTTATTCCCAAAATGTAATTCTTGTTATTCACCGATTCCCGTAATTGCAGAATTTACGATTAATTTTAACTTATTATGGGAGTTAAGCCTTCATGTACGTTTGTGCATATTCCCAAAATCTAATACTAGTTATTCACCGATTCCCGTAATTACAGAATTTATGAAGATTTATTTCTGTTCTAACTTATTGTGGTTAGCGACGATAGCAGTAATAACGATGTAAAGAATAGTAATACATTAAAGATAATGTTATGCGATATTGGAAGTCGTCTAGAGATAACACGAATAATAATGCGTAATAAAGATAATCATGCTTAAATGATGAATCTTATTTCTAATATATTTTATTTCAGCTAAATAGCTTTATTACTATTATCTATTATTATTAATAAAGGTATGCGTCGGGCTGAGAGCAGTAAGGCCATCAGAGGCAAATACTTTCGTGGCGTAACGAATTACATTTTTGAAAAAATTAAAAATTGAATTGCTGGTTGTTTTCTTTAATTAAATTTACGTTTATACAAATCGCGATTAGAGCGTTCAGGTAATGGTGGTTCTGTTTGTTTCAATTCAAGTAACCTATTTCTGAGTTTGATAAGATATATTTACGTGTGAGATGAATTCCATTCTCATTTTTCCCGTGCCTTCGTTTTGTAGTTTTGTGGGCATGACAGGTTAATCAATGTATTAAACATGTATTATCCTATATATATAATTATATATATATAATATATATATATAATATATATAGTACTCATACTATACAATCAATTATATATATGTGATATATATTCTATATATAATATATATTAATATATAATATATATGTATAATTATATAATGTGTATATATTATCTATAATATAGTAATATATATAATCTATATATATATCTCTATATCTAAATACATTTACATTTATTCGGGTAAATCAATGTATAATAATCTATATATATATTATATAATCTATATATTATATATAATATTCTACTATAATATGTAAGCTGTATACTCACACTTACAGAAGAAGAGAAAGAAGCAAGCAGTCTACTGAAAAATATAGTACTTACTTTTTATATTTTTGGCGTTTGCCATGGGTTTCCTTTTATTCTAGATGGAAGTTCTCGTTGTTTTAACAAGAACAGTTTTTTATCAGTCATATAATACCCATATATGTTATAATATACCATAGATTACACATACATACTTAAAAAACAAATTCGCTAGACTACCACATTCTCCTTGGTCATCTTCCTGTGGTATTCCGCTTCTTTACATGATATATGCATATCTACAAAAACAAATCTGGATATATGTATAAGATTGAATCACGAAAATTTGGAACGTGATGCTTTGTATATCTATATAAGATGTAGATATATGATAATTATATTATATATCTAATAATATAGTATATATATTATCATATATCATTATAATTAATATTATATTACCATATATATATATATAATATATATAATATATAATGATATATAATATATTCATAATATATATACTATATTAATATTATATAAATATATCTATATATAACAAACATTCTGTTGAATATAATGGCTTTGCATCACTGGGGGGGGGGGGATTAAATAGCTTTTTTTGAAATTGCTTCATATTTTCTAATTATTTTTGTTCTTTAACTTCATTTTGTTCATGGGTACTAACATGGACACAAATCTGGGGGTTCTTCCCAATTTACTCCAGTTTTTTATTTTTACACTGCGACAGCTTAGTTTCGTCAAAACCTATACGTCTTGACGTTTTCAATCGGTTACCATGCTACAAATAAAGTCCGAGTCCTGACATGCGTTTTTGTGACGTCATGAGGACGGAAGGTAGTACAATTGCCAGCTACTAGGTTTTTAAGTATTTACCAAAAGACTAATAGTGGCAACATAAAATAAGACAAAATAAATCTATGTTAACAACAGAAATTATATAAAAGTTGAAAGTAAGCTTATTATCATTACACATTAATACATAAATATATATTAATTAACATATATGGATTTAATTCACAGGAGGCGCAAACCCATTGACATTAAGATGAATTAAAATAGATAATGTAATTAACTATATGTTTCATGTATAAGATGCTATATATAACTAACTTACTTTCAACTTTTTTATATAATTTCTGTTGTTAACATAGGTTATTTATGTCTTATTTTATGGTTCCACTATAGTCTTTTGTTAAATACTTAAAACTAGGTTAATCTGGCAATTGTATACTACCTTTCCCGTCCATCATGACGTCACAAACCACGACATGGGTCAGGCTCATAATGGTTTCATCCAAGTACGCTTGAAAAACGTCAACATATTCGTCTATAGGTTGACGAAACAGCTGTCGCGTGTAAAAATACTGGGAGTAAATGGAAAAAGAACTTCCCATTAGGGTCCATTAGTACCCACTGAACAATGAAAGTAAAAGAAAAAAATTAATTGAAAATAAAATGTTAAGCAATTTTGCAAAAAAGCTGGTTAACAGTGAGAAAGCCAATTCCTATTCAATGAATGTTCGTATCCGTGAAAAAATTGTGCCCTAGAACAGTATATATAATATATATATATTATAATATTAATATATATTCGTCATATATATGATATATAATATATTATATATATAAATATATATCGATATAAATAATATCTATATAATATATATATGTATTCATATTACGCAGATAGGTTTGAAAAAGAAACAGATATGGTAATAGTGAACTCTTATTTACTGTAAAATTAGTGATGATAATCTAATAGGTTTAAGATTGAGGTGCAATGCCTTCTCTGGCAACATAGTTCGGTTAGCCGTGGGGAAAACAGCTGGCACGTTATCAGTAGGATTGAGGTTACTCAAGAATCTTGTTAAGGTTCCTTATATAAAAAGAAGTTAGGCCAAAAAGACTGCTATCTACGGGTTAATTAAGCAGGCGGAGAAATCTAAACCGGAAATTGGAAATGGATTAAAAGCGAATATTTTGTAACAAAGTTCCATACACATTTGGGAGAAATTACTTTTTTTTCCAGATATTTATTTGACAGTGGTTTAACTTTGTTGCTCGTTCTCTTCAAGGTTCAATGCGCTTCGGTACGTACGAGAAGTTATTGATGGGTTTTAAAATGAGAGTTAATTGCTGTCGCCACTGAGCTATAATATATACTACTAATATATTATATATATACTATTATATATATATATATCTATCTATATATATTATATAGATAATAGTATTATATATAATTTTTGCAGCAATATGTGAATTACAGTGGAAGCTACGAAAACTATCCTCAATTAAAATGAGAGAGGAGCGAGAGAAGAGAGGGATAGGAGCGTAGAGAGAGGAGAGAGACAAGGCAGGCTAGCTTGGAAATGAGAGAAAAGAGCTACTTGAAAAAAAGGGCAAGGCACCATGATAAGTACAAAAAAATTGAAGAGAGAGATGAGAGATGGAGAGAGAGGGGGGAGGGAGGAGAGAGAGAGAGAGAGAGAGACGCAGGAGTCGGGAGAGTGGGTTGGGCGTTTGACGCCGTTATAGGAAGTCACCATGGAGGCGTCCTCCCGGCGGTGTATATGCAGATGAGGTCGGCTTGTCTGCTGGAACGGGTCCGGGGTAGAAGACAATGCCAGGTGATTATTGGAGTAATAAGCACGGGGGGCGGGGCGCACTCAGCTCGTCATGTGTCACCGGGCGGGGGGCCGACGCCATCTTGCACTCCGATGACACCTGAAAAATAATGCCAAACTCTCTGGAAATAATCGCTCACGCCCTTTAGCTTATTATTGTTGTTGTTCACAAAAATATTGTTGTTGGTTGAAAAAGAAAACCCAACAAAATCTCTGGTTGTAACGTGTTTTACGTTCTAAAATATTTACATTTCGAATACTTAGAAGAGTAAAACCCACAGGTGATTTTCTTGTGGGTTTAATTTTTGCAATCTTCAGAAGAAAACTGAAAAGAAGTTTTTTTGTTTGGTTCATTGTTGTTGGGTGGTACAGCGGTTGGAATTTTTTTTTAACGTATTTTCTTTTGTAAATTATTAATTGTGTTTTGGAGCTGGGTTTTAAGGTAATCGTATTGAGATTCTTTCCTTTATCGTAGAGAGTTATAATACAGATATATACATACATACATACGTAAATACGTAAATACGCGAATACCACGGGGAAAACTAAATCAGGCCGAAATTCGTCCTTTAAGGGTGGACCAGTTTTTACTTTTTATATATTTGATTTTCTTAGTTTATTGTCTCGACAATGTCTCATTAAAGGACTCTCGAAACAAGCGCTCGGTTAGAAGAATTTGTGCCTATTATTTTTCTGTGGTATTCCGTTTCTCTCATGCAAGTCTCCTTAT
>NC_061096.1:62692010-62774510 GCF_015104395.2 Macrobrachium nipponense
GGTGTGACGGAGGGGACGGGCCGTGGGAGGGCGGGGGGAAGGAAGGTCCCGGATCCAGGGCTGAGGGTATGGGGTTGGGGAGGATTTCAATCACCCAAGTCGATCGGAAACCTTCCTCCTGACACCTCCCGATCCGTATCTGCATTCAGAGTCCCAAAGTAAGTCTTCGGCGCCCGAAAAAAAAAAAAAAAAAAAAAAAAATGTCGGGGCGCGAAAATCAAGAGCCTCTTATGTTGGTCTCGATCGTACGTAAGGTCCCGATATTCCTCCTCCTCCTCCTCCTCCTCCTCCTCCTCCTTTGCCGTGATGAATTATCGTCTTTGTGACCCCCGAGTGGCATAGGCTTTCTTTTCTTTCCTCCTTTTTTTTTTTGGATCATCAAGGTTCTGTGTTCGCCGGTGGCCCTCCGCCCGCTCCTCCTCCTCCTCCTACTCCTCCTCCTCCTCCTCCTCCTCCTTCCTCCTCCTGAAATCAGTTCCCATCGTGAACCTTCTCTCTCTCTCTCTCTCTCTCTCTCTCTCTCTCTCTCGCATCTTTTTATCAAACATTCCATTTCGGGCTGTGACTTACAGCCAGCCGTCCCAGAGGTGTCAGAAAACAATAAGTCAAAACCATGCAAGTCATACCCACACCTCATCCTACTCAGACGATCAAGGGGAAGCCCTTCGTGTGCACGCGCGCACACACATGCACACAGACACATGTGTACACATACTACACTCGTTCACATACACGCTTCGGTACTAACTCATGCACGTGTCTACAGCCACTGGTGTATGAAGGTAGTACAAACAGGTCTACGCCCTTCATGCACACACATGCATTCGCATGCAGAGTTCCACATATGCATGCCAAAATGCAGTCGCTCGTATATGCACTCACACACGCCGCCACCGCGTGCATTCGTTCACACGTATAGACACACATTTCTGCAGTTACCCTACCAAGGAAAAAGTGTACAATGCTGCATATATTTATATATATATATATATATTATATATATATATATAATATCAATATATATTTATATATACTATATTATATAATATATATATATATATATTATATATATATCAGGTCGCAAATATACTTTCAGATGAAAAGGTATTCTCCAATTTATTGAAATAATTTTCAGTACTGTAGATATATATATATATAATATATATATATATATATATATATATATATATATATATATATATATATATAAATATATCAGATCACAAATATACTTCTAGAAGAAAAAGTTTTCACCATTTTATTAATATCATTTTTAGTACAGTAGTAAAAGAAGCAGCAAAAACAGTGGTATTAGGATTACTTGTAGAATTTTAAGGTTGAAAAAAAAAACCCAAGATATTATTAGAACACTTTATGATACCTCTTACACCATCTATAATTATCTCGGGATTATGTATGTTAATAATATTCGCTCCTCCACCGGAGAACGTCGCAACGATAAACATATTTATTTGGTATTTGTTCAGATGTTCATTTGCATAGAGGCAGGGGCGTCGTACTCTCCTCCTCCTCCTCCTCCTCCTCCTCTTCCTCCTCCTCCTCCTCCTCCACCTCGCATCTCTGTGCTACCGAAAACAAACACAATAAAAACTTACAAGAACAAAAAATGTGAATAAGAGATATAAGCGATATAAGGTTGACGGAGAGAATATTCTCTCTCTCTCTCTCTCTCTCTCTCTCTCTCTCTCTCTCTCTCTCAAAGGTGTTGGGATGTATCACATTAAAGAGTTTTGAATGATAGGTGCAGCTTTTCCCATATTTTTTTTTTTGCATAACCACACACGCATGTGTATGTGTGTATAATATAGCGTGCAGGCATAAATACATATATACATACGTACATACATACAAACACACACACACATATATATCGATTAAGTTATTTATTTATTAATTATGCTCACTGCATGCGAAAGATAACACACGTATTCAATATTAACTCTTTATTCAATTTTTCCACACAGACCCGTGTCACCAGCCGTATGGCTGTCTGTCAGTTTCCTTCGGCTCCGACCTATTCATCGGTAGCAATTATGACGACATTACCCGCGCTCGAACCCGTCACATAAAACGCAGGAAGGGAAATCCATGCTTATTTGCTTGCTAGCTTGCTTTGTTTGACTTTCCAGCCTCATTTACGACCCGTTGCTGATTGCACCTGAGCTCTGAGGTTAGTGCGCATGGGATGATGCGGTCAGAGCGTGTTTGAACTGCGTTGTCATTCAGCGTGTATTTACTTTTGCGCATATTCTTTAAGGGGATATCTGACTCTCATGCGTCCTTTTTTTATTAGTTTTATGTCAATTTTTCTCTCCGCCCTCAGATCTTAAAAACTACCGACGCTAGAGGGCTGCAAATTGCTACGTAGATCATCCACCCTCCAGTCATCGAGCTTACTAAATTGCAGCCCTCCAGCTTCAGTACGCTGTACAGAAAACTGGTTTGCGAGGAGGTTTTCGCCTGCCCCGAGAATATTAATGCTCATTTGTTCATGACTTTTCTTAGAAAGCAAAGTGTAGTCTCTCACTATTACATACACAAAAATATGAGATTATACATTATGTTTTATGATGCATAAATCTTTCAATGAATTATTTTTTAACAGTTAGAGACCTCACTGGAGTAAGAATTTAACGGATAAGTGAAAGCAACTAAAATGTAGAATATTCTCTTACTGAAAAATAAAAAGGATAATAATCGTTACTAACGAGAGACCTTGACGGTTTGATGTGAGATTTAATGAGTCACAACTAGAAAGGGTTGAATAAAACAGAGCAGACACATCTTGTATGAATATCACATCAATATTTATGCATGGCTGAGAATGTGGGTCAATGGATGGAGTTTATAAGCACCCATTGAAAATTATTGACCAAGCAATAACTCTCATGGTCGGGTGTAAATGCATCTGAGCACTTCAGCTCTTTTATGAAGTCTCATAAAACATTATACGATTTTACTGCTTCTCACGTTAGAATTTTTTTTACATTTATTTAACTTTAATAAAAAAAAAAGGGGTCACTTTCCTCGCTTAGTATTTCTTTAGTTTTATGGTTTGTCTATTGTGACTAATTACGGTGTGATAATATCTTGTAATGAAAAAAGTTTGCTACGTGCATGCATAATCAAGCACTCTTGTATTATATTACTTCAACTAGACCACCAGATACAATTTTTTTTTTTTGCTTGACTGCCATCCTAGTGAATATTGCTCATTATTTTTTTTGCTCCATTGACATCCTAGCAAATACTGCTCAGACTGACATCCTGGTAAATACTGCTCAATATTTCTTTTGCTTGACTGACGTCGTGGAAAATACTGCTCAATATATTTTGCTTTTTTTTGTTTTTTGCTTGACTGACATCCTGTCAAATACAATTTACACTTTTAATCAACTTCATGAATCTTTTCACTTATGATTTGATCATTCTCTCTCTCTCTCTCTCTCTCTCTCTCTCTCTCTCTCTCTCTCTCTCTCTCTCTCTCTCTCTCTCTCTCTCTCTCTCTCTCATGGAGTGTTCATTACGTCACTTTTGTGGTCATTCCTCCGGAGCGTGGACAAAGGCACACGACAATTTAACAGGCGGGCGTCGTTATGTCATTCGCGTCCTTAACCCGAGGGGCACCCATCCCAATTCCCCCATCCCACAAATACCCATCCGCAGCCCACTACCCCACCCGCCTCCCCCGGCAAAAAGGAATTGTGATCACCCGTACAATAAAGGCCTATTTACGTCATAAGAAATATTTACCCTTTTTTTTTTTTTAATTAGACTCTCTGTATCCTTTTTCTTTCCCCTTAAATTATTCTGGTATGTCTTTTCCTCCTATATCTTAAATCCTGCGCCTCTGTTATGCATTCTCTTTCAAAATACTTGCCTATTCAATGTGATACAAGCTGCCTCTTTAGAGACGTAGCCGATGGGAGCTGTCGATAAAGTGATACCTTCAGTGCCATTGATTTATGGTCTCTCTCTCTCTCTCTCTCTCTCTCTCTCTCTCTCTCTCTTCCGAATTAGGAGGGGGGATTTAGGAAGGCGTTGGATCTGCTTGGCCTCATATAAGTAGGCGAAATTCGGAGGGATAAATAAATAAATAATGGCGAATAAGAGACGAACTGATAGCCAAAGAAGGGATAAGGTGGATAATCTAATGTAAGGAGGAAGCAGAGTCGAAGGATGCGAGAGGGAGAGAAAATAGGAGAAAAGGAAAAAGGAGAATGAGGGATGAGAAACAGGCGAGGGAGGAGGAGGAGGAGAAGGAGGAGACAGAGAACGAAAGAAGGGAGGACGTTGATTATGATTATCGAAGAGAAAAAAAAAAGAAACCGAGTCGAAGAAAGCGAGAGGAAGAGAATGGGAGAAAAGGCAGAATTAGAGAGAGAAAAATGGAGAATGAATAATCAGAAACAAACGTGGGAGGAGGAGGAGGAGGAGGAGGAGGAGGAGGCACAAACAGGAGATACCAGTGAAATATGAACCGCGTCGAGAAAATGCGACAATTTCTCAGCTGGGTTGGCGATGGTTAATCCGACAGGTGCCAGACAGAACAGAGAGAGCCAAACCTGCTGCATCATCGACACCACCGCCGCGGCCGGTCCGGGAGGCTGAGAATGGCCGTCTCGCGCCCGCCGAAACTTCGGCCTTACGGCCGGAGGCTCCAGGGGCGTCAGTCCCTCGGCCCCGAAATCGAAGAGGACCGATTATATTGGTTTTGTGGTTCCTCCGGACGAGGATGAATCAGACAAACAATCGAAGCTCGTAAGTTGGCAGGACCATGAATCATGTTTCCAACGGGTCTGCTTACCAGTACTTTTTTTCTTTATAACCCTCCCCCCATCCCCCCTCCCCTCTCATTCTTATCCCTTTCCCCCCCCCCCCACCCCCCGGCACCCCACCCTCTCTCTCTCTCTCTCTCTCTCTCTCTCTCTCTCTCTCTGGCACCGAAGACGCGAAGGTTCAGAGTTGAAGATGTGATTGACGTAGGTATTTCCCTTTTTTCTTGTGGTAGGGGACGAAGGATCTACGATTGAATATATCAGAAGCATCTAATAAAGATGATAGTTCGGTTTTACCTTTTAATCTTTGAAGTGGAATAAAACTCAAAACATTTTTATTTTATTAAAAAGAATCGGTAAAACTCGGTAGAAAAACCTTATGACAAAGATGGAAACTACGTAAAAAACGTATCGCAGACATTTAAAAAAGAGGAAATGGAAATGTTTGGCATTAATTGAGAGGGTTGGGGGTCCCCCCTCCCCCCGATGAGGAAATGGTTATGTCCATGAATAAGGAAGAATAGGAAGGAGTCGCAGACGAAGCAGGAGTATCCTGGACGACTTGTTTCCCGGGGGCCGGGGAAGAGGGAGGGGGTGGAGGTTGAAGACTTGTGTTTATTAGGATAGTCGAGGTGGTGGGGGGGGGGGGGGGGATGGGCAGGTAAAGTGAGGGTTGGGGGAGGGGGTTGAATAGACGAAGGCCGGACAAGGGTGATCAGACAAGCCATAATCACCTTTCGATCGCATCCTAGTCACCCCCTTGACGTGTCTTCCTAAACCTAACGAAGTGAAATATTATCTGCTTTTCTGAAAGCCTTGTGGCTTTGAGCCACTTGAGAAAATAATAATCCTCTCTCTCTCTCTCTCTCTCTCTCTCTCTCTCCACGTACCTGCACAGAACAATATTGATGTCATAAAGTAAGATCTGCAGACTATATATATATATTGATATTGTTCTTTATTTGCCTCCCTTTCCCCATCAGAAGGGGCGATTCCAGAAGGGGCAAAGACTCACTTCATGAGAAAGACGTAGTACCTTGATCCCAGCTGACTCTAGCGCCCATTTGCATCCGGGTCGACTGGTAAGCGGTAGCCCGGAATCGAACCACGGACCTTGCAAGATATATGTATATATATATATATATATATATATATATATATATATATATATATATATATACATGTATACCATTATACACATATATAATGAGTGTAAGTCCGGCATTCACAAACACCTGTCGGGCGGAATATTTCTGTATCAGTCGTTCGAGAAGAATGGCTCAGAAATAAAGCCGAAACCAGTAGCAATTTATGACCTTTTATCTATTTTATGTAGTTTATGATTATATAATTAATATAATAATAATATAGTATATACTAGTATATATATATTATATAATTAAATATAAACTCGATATAGAGATAGATAAGCAGATAGATAAATCGACATAATGAAGGAAGAGATAAGGAAATGCCTTGGCTATGTCCTTCACATTGCCTGGAGATGGGCACGTGATAGTGTCAGCTGGGCTCTTATGGGCACGCGAGGAGTTGGATGACCAGACCTCCTTGGTCGAGAAGGGAGGCTAGAGATGAGTGGAGATTTGTGGAAGACAAAGCACAAGAAAGACGTTGGCGGAATAATTTCACAAAGGTCCATTGCATCCTGCGGTGTGGGTGGAGATGATGATGATGATTTTTGTATATATATATATATATTATATATAATATATATTATATATTATTCATATAATATTATATATATATATATATATATATATATATATATATCACCTGCAGTGTTCAATATGGTTATGCCTATCGATTATTTTGATCACCATATATTTTTTTTAGTTTTGTCTTCTATAATTACTACTTTTACAAGTGCTAGTTGATCTCGGGCTTCAAGTCTTTATAAATAAAGACATGCATATAATATAATCTATAGATATATGTATATATATTTATATATAATATATATACCTATATATATATATATTATATAATAATAATATATAATATATATAATATATATACACGAGTATATATACATGGACTTCCTTAGGTCATTTATAAAAATTCTAAGTTTACAGATTTTATTTTATGCTAAATTTTCTACGCCTTCAAATAGTACCACATCAAAGCGTTTATTTTCATTTGTCTTTACTTTCTTTAGTTTAACATTTGTAACTATTTCATTGCCGCGAGATATTAATTGCAAGTTTATTCCACGACCTATCGCGCTGAGTTACGTAAGTTTATATCTGATTTCTAACCTGAATTTTACAATCCTGAATTTTTTCATATATAGGTAAGTCGCCTTACCCCCTGGTGCATGGTTGTGTGGACTTTCTTGTAATGAATGGTATTTGGGACGAATGCTTATGGGTCAAAGATCAAAGAATGCTATTCAGTATTCACTCTAGCATGTAAAATCAGATGGAGTGATACGCTTTGTAATGAGGACACTATTAGTTTGTCGAAATGATTCTTATATAAAAAAGGAAACAGATATACATACATACATACATACATACATACATATATATATATATATATATATATATATATATATATATAAAAATCATATATATATATATATATATATATATATATATATATATATATATATATACATAAAGATGAAATATCCATAAAGTACTATTTGAACGTTGCAACCATATATTTTCGACCACTTCCTTCTGTGCTCCTGATCACGGTAAAATAGGTCGTTGCAACGCAAATAAGTGTTTTTTTGGTCCATATCGTCATATACGTTATTAGTAAAAAAAGCTCATATTATGTGTGTATATATATATATATATATATATATATATATATATATATATATATATATATCATATATATATATATATATATATATATATATATATATATAATTTCTTTTTTTTTATAAGTAATTGCCCGTTTTCCGATAGCGTACTTCGGAGTTAGTACAATTACGTAATGCCAGCAGTTTGGGGTATGGGCATTTATTGAATCCTCCCATCTCTCCCATTAGCGCAAAGAGGCTTCATTGCTTTTGAGGTGTTAACTCTCATCTCATTTGCACTGAATACTCCAAGATTCGTGAAAGGTATATTAAAAGTGTTGCCAGAAAAAGCAAAAAACTAATATTATTTCACATTCTTTCAGGAACCGCCCCGAAAGCGCCCTTGCGTCAAAAGCCTTTAATGGAGAAACATTACACCTCATTCCCATTCAATACGCGTATCGATCACGTCTGGTATACTTAACCCTACGGCCCGGAATCTCTCTCGATAAGGGTATACGCACTGGGTCGTTTGTGTATTGTCGGCATCGACATGTTATGTACTGGAAACATTCAGGGGCCCGGCATACCTGTACAGGTTACAAATGTCACCTGTTCTGTTAATGAGATCGATGGTCGGAAGGGTCTCCTTGTGCTCTGTGACAAACTCCATCCATCATAGGCGCCGTTTATTTTGATGTTTCTAGTAAACGACGTTAATAATGTGCGCGCGCGCGCGTGTGTATGTGGATGTATTTGGAAGAAGGCAGAGATGAATATTTATCACTTTAGGATAGAGGAGAACCAAGGAATATTGATTGACTGATATGACATGAATTTACATGATCACAACCGCTGTTATTGATTCTGCGATATTCGATCGTATGACGATTTGTAAACTAACTGAAAGGTAGCAGTTTTAATATATATATATATATATATATATAATATGTATATATAATATATATATATATATTTATATATACATATATATAATATATATAATATATATATTCTATATATATATATATATATATATATATATTGCATGTGTGTGTGTACTTAATACAATATTTTCATTTGTTAAAAACTACATCAGTAATTTCAAAGAACATTCAACAGCAGTATATACATCAGCTTCAGCTCGATCACCTATCCCGGTTGTCATCGAGGTGTGAGAAATGTGTATTTCTTGGTGATAGAAGTTCACTGTTGACGTGGTTCGGAAGTCACGTAAAGCCGTTGGTCCCGTTGCTGAATAAACCACTGGTTCCATGCAACGTAAAAACACCATACAAACAATATCCGGGTTATTTTTATTATATCGAAATTTATATTGTCCTGTATTCAGGCCTCCAAAATGTCTTAAAAAATCCATCCGAAGTTTGAATTCCGAAGAAAATCCGAGGTATGGACGTAACGTCCTCTACCAGGATTATAATGATGATAATTCTAATTATTATTAATGAGAAATTCATCTTTTTACTGATGACTAAAAGGCTATAATTATAATATAATAGTTTAGAAATCACATCCACTGATTACGAGCTATAGCATAATAAAATAGTTGAGAAATAGCATCCACAATTTTTTACTTACAATATTGCGGTCAGAACGAAAATATATTATATATATTTATATATAGTACACACACCATTTCCATATACACACACACACACACACACACACACACACACACACACACACACACACACATATATATATATATATATAGAATATATATATATATATATATATATATATTCATATATATATATATAGTATAGCACCATCATCAACTTTTCGTGAACTGAATTCATTTCCAATGCCTTTCGTCTTGAATTCCCATCTGGTCCAAATCTTCATCTAGACAATTTTTAGACGATTTTTTCCTAATAATAATAATAATAATAATAATAATAATAATAATAATAATAAATAATGGTAAGAGCATCAAGGAAATAGATACCCTAATCCAGACTGTAAGGATTGTATCTGGGGGACATCAGAATGGAGTTGGAATAGAAAAATGCGCCTTAGTCAACATACATAAAGGCAAAGTAAAGTAACGAGAACTGAAGGGATAAAGCTACCAGATGGGAGCAACATCAAACACATAAGATGAGACAGGATACAAATACCTGGGAATAATGGAAGGAGGAGATATAAAACACCAAGAGATGAAGGACACGATCAGGAAAAGAATATATGCAGAGACTCAAGGCGATACTCAAGTCAAACTCAACGCCGGAAACACATGATAAAATCCATAAACACTTGGGCAGTGCCAGTAATCAGATACAGCGCAGGAATAGTGGAATGGACGAAGGCAGAACTCCGCAGCATAGATCAGAAAACCAGGAAAACAAATGACAATACACAAAGCACTACACCCAAGAGCAAATACGGACAGATTGTACATAACACGAAAGGAAGGAGGGAGAGACTACTAAGTATAGAGGACTGCGTCAACATTGAAAACAGAGCACTGGGGGCAATATCTGAAAACCAGTGAAGACGAGTGGCTAAAGAGTGCATGGGAAGAAGGGACTAATAAAAGTAGACGAAGACCCAGAAATATACAAAGACAGGAGAAAGCCGAAGAAAGAACAGAGGACTGGCACAAACAAACCAATGCAGGACAATACATGAGACAGACTAAAGAACTAGCCAGCGATGACAATTGGCAATGGCTACAGAGGGGAGAGCTAAAGAAGGAAACTGAAGGAATGATAACAGCGGCACAAGATCAGGCCCTAAGAACCAGATATGTTCAAAGTACGATAGACGGAAAATAACATCTCTCCCATATGTAGGAAGTGCAATACGAAAAATTGAAACCATAAACCACATAGCAAGTGAATGCCCGGCACTTGCACAGAACCAGTACAAAAAGAGGCATGATTCAGTGGCAAAAGCCCTCCACTGGAGCCTGTGCAAGAAACATCAGCATACCTTGCAGTAATAAGTGGTACGAGCACCAACCTGAGGGAGTGATAGAAAAACGATCAGGCAAAGATCCTCTGGGACTATATGGTATCAGAACGGATAGGGTGATACGTGCAAATAGACCAGACGTGACGTTGATTGACAAAGTCAAGAAGAAAGTATCACTCATTGATGTCGCAATACCATGGGACACCAGAGTTGAAGAGAAAAGAGAGGGAAAAAATGGATAAGTATCAAGATCTGAAAAATAGAAAATAAGAAGGATATGGGATATGCCAGTGGAAATCGTACCCCATCAATCATAGGAGCACTAGGCACGATCCCAAGATCCCTGAAAAGGAATCTAGAAAAACTAGAGGCTGAAGTAGCTCCAGGTCTCATGCAGAAGAGTGTGATCCTAGAAACGGCACACATAGTAAGAAAAGTGATGGACTCCTAAGGAGGCAGGATGCAAACCCGGAACCCCACACTATAAATACCACCCAGTCGAATTGGAGGACTGTGATAGAGCAAAAAAAAAAAAAAAAAAAAAAAAAAAAAAAAAAAAAAAAAAAAAAACCCCCAAAAAAAAAAAAAAAAAAAAAAAAAAAAAAAAAAAAAAAAAAAAAAAAAATAATAATAATAATAATAATAATAAATAGCCCAAGCAGCTGATAAAGCTTCTGCAAGTCTTAGTCTTCAACTAGCCTATTTATCGATGATTTTCTTGGAATAATGATATGATAATAATAAATGATAATAGTAATAATAATGATAATAATAATAATAATAATATAATAATAATGATAATAATAATAACTCAAGTACCTGATGAAGCTTCTGCAAGTCTTAGTCTTCAACTAGGCTATTTATCTAATGGAATTTTCTTAGGAATAATAATAATAATAATAATAATAATAAATAATAAATAATTTAATTAATAAAATATAACAAATCCAACCCAGCTTGATGAAACATTCCTCCGAAACGAAATTTCTTTTTTTTATTTTTCATTGATTATTCCTCAAAGTATTTTTCCTCCGTCATTTATTCAGCAAAGTAATTTCTCTACTTCGTTTATTATTCCGCTAATTACTGAAGCAGAACTAACGTCTCCCGCCTTCTCAGGAACTTCGGGGCGCGGTGCGCCAAGTGTTGCCGCAGCATCGGCGCCGCTGATTGGGTCCGAAGGGCGCGGGACCGCGTGTAACACCTGGCTTGCTTCGCCTGCGACGCCTGCAAGAGGCAGCTCAGCACCGGGGAGGAGTTCGCCCTCCACGATAACAGGGTCCTGTGCAAGCAGCATTACCTCGAGTCGATCGAAGGGGGAGCCACCAGCAATGATGGTAAGGTTTCTTATGTTTATATATATATATTTAATATAATATATATTATATATATTGTATATCCTATGTTATATTATATATATATATATATATATATATATTATATAATTTTATATATTAATTAATATTTATATGATATATATATATACATATATATATATATATATATAATATATATATATATATATATAATATATATATATATATATTATATATTATATATATAATACGTATATATCATACGATATAATCTATATATATATATATTATATATTTATATCTATATATATATCGCTTAAGAATATGTAATCAAAATAAAACTTCGGCCACATCTTCAGTTTTCATTGATACTCTCATCATTTCTTTTGTTGTTTTTATTTTTTTATTTATTTTTTTTCGTGGAATGCATATTGTAGTTCTTTTGATTATACTGACAGGGCAGATATTAACCTTAATTGCGATTTTTCTGTATTTTGTAGTTATATCCACTATGGCACAAAATTGTTCATTCTAAGGAGACGAACCTTTGGAAAAACGACTTTAAGGTTATCGCTGTGAAATACTGAGAGAGAAAATTCTTTAGGTATTGGAAAATAAATTTATATAAAAGAAATTAAACTGACGATCGCTTATACTGAATGAAAGCTGAAGTATATGGAATTATTATGAATGAAGTAGAATCAAGATTTGAAGCTGAATCCAAAAAATGTCTACTGGATATTTAAAAAAATATCACTTTTTAAGTTGTGCCGTCTTTGAAGAAAAATTAGAATTACGACAAATAATCCGCGTAAAAATGAAAAATGAAACGAAACTGAAGACGGATATCTGAAAAAAATATGAGATATTACAGATATTACCAGGGATTTTAAAGCTGTGTTTGTCTTTGAAAAAAAAAATGACAAAGTACGAAAATTGTATTTTAAAGCAGTCATGTCCTTGAAAAAAATTAAAAGTACGGAAAATAATCAACGTAAAAAAATTTAAAAATGAAACAATTTAGATATTAACAGGGTTTTTCAAGTAGTCACGTCTTTGAAGAAAAATCAGAAGTACGGAAAAATAAGAAAAATAAAGAAATTTAAAAATTGAAGCCCAAAATTTGATATATTGAGAAAATAAAAAAAAACAGACATTACCTGGATTTTTAATGTAGTCACGTCTTTGAAGAAAAATCAAAATTACGTAAAAAAAAAAAAATGAAAAATGAAACCTAAAATTGATATTAGAAAATAAAAATAGATATTGCCAAGATTTTGAGAGTAGTTACGTCTTTGAAGAAAAATTAAATGTAAGAAAATTACTCTTCGTAAAAATAGAAAAAAATTAAGCCTAAAATTAATATCAGAAAATAAAAATGGATATTACCAGGATTTTAGAAATCGTCACGTCTTTGAAGAAAAAAATGAAGAACAAAATTTATATTAGAAAATGAAAATATATTTTTATAGTAGTCGTCTTAGAAAAAAAATCAAAAGTACGTATAAATAAAAAAAAAAAAAAATGAAAGCCCAAAATTCATAATAGAAAATGATTTTGAGAGTAGTCACGTCTTTGAAGAAAAATCCAAAGTACGTAAAAATAAACAAAATGAATAAATGAAACCTAAAATAGATATTAGTAAATAAAAATAGATATTACCAGGATTTTAAAAATCGTCACGTCTTTGAAGAAAAATTAAATGGAAAAATTGGTAAGAAAAAAAAATAAAAAATTAAACGTAAAAAAATTAAAAAAGGAAGAACCTGGGTGTGGAACACTAACCCGCATCTGTAAACATCTTGCGTCTCCTTTGCCAGATACAAAACCACTCGGCCGAGAATCAGCCATTTTATTTTTCCCTCCACGAAACTTCTCCCTTTTTTCCTCGGGAAGATTCCCGGGAATTTCTTTCCCCTTTATTTTCCTTCCCTTTGCTATTTTATTTCTCGTAGCATTTTTATTTGACCTTTTTGTCTGTGAATCTTGAAAAAGGGGGAATTTTTATAGGATATTATGCTGTGAAGTTTTTTTTTATTTTCCTTTCTCTGCTCTCTCTCCTCTCCTCTCTCTCTCCTCTCCTCTCATCTCCTCCTCCTCTCTCTCTCTCTCTCTCTCTCTCAAGAAAGCATGCATATTTATCCGTAATCCTCTTAATAGTCTTATTTACCATGGAATGCAAAATATTCGTAACATTTCTCTCTCTCTCTCTCTCTCTCTCTCTCTCTCTCTCTCTCTCTCTCTCTCTCAATAAAGTATCATGAAAGCAGACATATTTCTTATATCATTCTTTTGTCATTCTGGGACTGTATAGCAGTTATAACATTCGGTCTCTCTCTCTCTCTCTCTCTCTCTCTCATAAGGAAGATGGAAGCGTCCATACTTCTCTCACTGATTCATTCTTTGTTATCGCTGTACAACAGTTGCAACATTGACTCTCTCTCTTTCTCTCTCTCTCTCTCTCTCACTACCCTTTTCAAAGTTAACCCTGTACTGTACCTGTTCTCTAGAGCAATTGCGCATCAATGGCATCGCAATCAATAAACGCTTCACACAACGTCTCCCAACACCCGAAGAATAAGGAGCTGGATTAAGATATATTCTGTCCATTTTGTTTTGAAGAGTTTTCCATCCATAGAAGACGGGAAGTTCAAATAAATCCCTCTTCCTTCATTGCTACTCCCTTTCTTGCTCGTTTCTTCATCCACTTTTTATTCTCTTTTCTTCCTCATTTCCCTGATCTGATCCTTCACGCTGCCCGCTCCCCCCCCCCCCCCCCCCCCCCCCCCCCCCCCACCCCCACCCACACCCCAGCGTCTTTCCTTCACGCACGCACACACACACATACACATTCCTCAACATCTCATATTGATCTTTGGTTGGGGGAGCGAATTCTTCCCTCTCTCTCTCTCTCTCTCTCTCTCTCTCTCTCTCTCTCTCTGAGACACTTCCTCACACTTCCTCTCGTCTCGAGCCGCCATCTTTGATCATCTTCGGGCAAACATTTGTCTCTCGTTTGATTCAGTTTTTTTTTCTTCGTTTCTTCTTTTTTTTCACTGCACAGAAGTTGTACTTTTTATTGTGGGTGGTTTGGGATTTATTGTTCAATTGGTTGTTTTACTTTTTTTCTATTTTTTAATGTTTTTAATTTTATGTCCATCTCACCGTATTTAATCTAACCTTAAGATAGTTATAATTTTGAGTTGTATATCGCGGGAAATTGTCAATTTCTGCATCATATCTATTTTCTAATGTTTTTAATTTTACGTCTTTTTCACCGCATTTCATCAAACTACTTCAATTTGTTTCTCTCGAAAATAAATATTTGTTTTGCGCTTAGGTCAATAAATGGGACGAATTTCTCTGGGAGACGATTGAATGCGCTGCCCAAAATTTACTCGGGTTTCTTAATTGTAAAGGTTTTTCGATTTACGTTATGCCCAAAGATTCTCATTAGACCCAATTCATTAAAGCGTCAATAGGAGTATTTGCTGGGTTATACTGACAACTTTGGGGTCTACCGAGGAAAAAGTGGTCGTAGCTTGTCAGTCATTTACGACGAATAAACTAACCTCCTTCAAGATTTAACTGTCAAATCTTCGATCAGATAAGTAAAATGAGGCTATGACTTGAGTCTATCATGAATGAAAACATACTATTATATAAGTTATAATTCCTAGATAACAAGAGACAACACGAGCTAAGCCCATTTCTAGAATATCATGGTAGTTTATTAAGTGACTCATTTTGATAGGTATTTATAACTCCGTGGGCCACTGCTCCCTAGGACAGGTCATGTAAGGTCACTGATACCTAGAATGAAGTAGATTGGTATAGTCAGAAAAACAGTGAAGCAAAAATAAATAAATAAATAAATAAATCGACCTGTTGTCATATCATTAATTCCTAAGTTTGATATATAGAGATTTTTAGCATTATGCCAAGCACTGGGGTAACCAAGGCCATTCAGCGCTGAAACGGAAATTGACAGTAAGAGATTTTGAAAGGTGTAACAGGAGGAAAACCTCAAAGCAGTTGCACTATGAAACAATTGTTAGGGTGGACAGTAAGGTAGAGGAAAGAGAATGTGAAGGGAGGTACAGTAAAAGGAATGAAAGTATAGTTGCAGCTAGGACCCTAAGGGACGCTGCAAAAAACTTTAATTAAGTAATGCCTACATTGCACCGAATGAGGTGCACTGACTGCACTACCCCCTTACTGGATTTATTCATAGGGACCGGGACGTTTCAAGAGAAATCCAATGTCGCTTTCAAAATATTTCGAACATAAAACCCACCGACGAACGATCGGAGAGTAATTGACGATGACTAAATAAGCTCTGGCAATCTTTTCCAAATAATACTGACAATCTACCTCCATGTTCCTCATTTTTTGCGTAATTGCTACATTTTCCGTTGCATGTGCAAGTTTGATCGCCTATACGCTTACCAAAGTATTATCCGTATGAATTTCCTACTTTACATTTTGTATACGGAACAAATACACGACGTAATTTGTTTTTAATACTTTAAATTAGACTCATTTTTCCTGTTTTTTTATGAAATGTAATCTTAAGTTTTAATCATTCTTCCCTTTTATTCCGCTGTGCTTCGTCACCGTTTCATAAAATTAATTGTTGTTTCTTTTAGGCGTGTCCATAAATTAGCAAAATCATTTACCTCACTTCATACGGTCTAATATCTCCTATTCACATTTTCACTATTTGCTTGGAACGTTACTGATAATATTCCGAACCAGCTTACAATTTTCTTATATGTATTCATATCTGTATTGCAATGTTTTGTAACTTTTGTTAGTCTTCCAATCATATTATATTGAAATGTTGGTTATTGATTACGTTTATTCTGTTATTCTTATTCGTATTTGGTATTCTTATATTGTGTTCGATTTGCTGCCATTTAGCATTACTTATACAAACGTACATCTATTTATTTGTAATTATTGTAGAAACTGTCATTCGCACTGCCTTCTTTATCTTACGTCTTATTCATATGTAGAAAAAACTGTTCATGAAAGCAAGGAATTTATACTAGTTGCCAAACTGTAATACCATTTCCTTCTATTTTTCTTTTTTTTAATGAAATTCCTTCATCAGCTCTTTTTTTTTCATTTTATTCAATTATCTCAATTATTCCCATCTGCATTCTACCGTTTTCTGTCACGTACCTGCTCTCAACTTTTTCCTCTCCTGTGGAGCTATAGTCCCGAGGTAAAGTCCGTCCGCTTCATTTAAGAGCTGCTAAATTGAGCTGCTAAACTGAGCTGCTATTTAGGTGGTGCATTTGTATTTGGTTTACGCCAGTTGGGGACCATTTGACCAACGTCCTCAGAGCCTTGATTGCATTTGATTTCGCTTGTTTGAAAGCTTGGCCGGTTTGATGGTACACTCTGAATCACTCAAGTTTTTTATGCTATTTAAATATTTATTTTTTTTATTTAGATATAAGTTTTTCGTATCGACAATATAATATTATTTATATATTAGGTTCAGGTTTTGATAAGAGAATTTAATGCTTACTTTTGCGAAGTCAGTTTGAATGGAGGTTATGTTTTCTCCTGATCTGTCAGGTTTCGTTTGATTCGGTAAGCTGCTATTTCTACTGGATACAAATATGTGCTCACAGAGTTGAAGTTGGTAGCTATGCTTTCCGTGTGCTATTTCTGCTTGTTCGTGAATTTATTCTCCTATAACGATTTTAACAGCATAACTAATTATTATTTTTATGTTTTTTGAAATTATTATAATAAACTGTTATTAATATGATGGCTATTTTTGTTATGATACGTTGTCACCCACATCAACCATTTCGTTAAATCCGTTCCTCCTGACATCTGGAAAATTCTTCATCTCTTTCCATAAATCTGGCTCCTGTTTACCTGGAACCTTTCCTTCCAGAGAACACAGACTCCTCCTGACACCTGGAACATTCTGCATCTTCCATAATCTGGCTCCTGTTTACCTGGAACCTTGCCTTCCAGACAACATAGACTCCTCCTGACACCTGGAACATTCTTCATCTCTTTCCATAAACCTGGCTCCTGTTTACCTGGAACCTTGCCTTCCAGAGAACATAGACTCCTCCTGACTCCTGGAACATTCTGCATCTCCTTCCATAAATCTGGCTCCTGTTTACCTGGAACCTTTCCTTCCAGAGAACACAGACGCCTCCTGACACCTGGAACATTCTTCATCTCTTTCCATAAACCTGGCTCCTGTTTACCTGGAACCTTTCCTTCCAGACAACACAGACTCCTCCTGACACCTGGAACATTCTGCATCTCCTTCCATAAATCTGGCTCCTGTTTACCTGGAACCTTTCCCTCCAAAGAACACAGACTCCTCCTGACACCTGGAACATTCTGCATCTCCTTCCATAAATCTGGCTCCTGTTTACCTGGAACCTTTCCTTCCAGAGAACACAGACTCCTCCTGACACCTGGAACATTCTTCATCTCTTTCCATAAACCTGGCTCCTGTTTACCTGGAACCTTTCCTTCCAGAGCACACAGACTCCTCCTGACACCTGGAACATTCTTCATCTCTTTCCATAAACTTGGCTCCTGTTTACCTGGAACCTTTCCTTCCAGAGAACACAGACTCCTCCTGACACATGGAACATTCTTCATCTCCTTCCATAATCTGGCTCCTCTTTACCTGTAACCTTTCCCTCCAGAGAACACAGACTCCTCCTGACACCTGGAACATTCTGCATCTCCTTCCATAAACCTGGCTCCTGTTTACCTGGAACCTTTCCTTCCAGAGAACACAGACTCCTCCTGACACCTGGAACATTCTGCATCTCCTTCCATAAATCTGGCTCCTGTTTACCTTGAACCTTTCCTTTCAGAGAACACAGACTCCTCCTGACACCTGGAACATTCTTCATCTCTTTCCATAAATCTGGCTCCTGTTTACCTGGAACCTTGCCTTCCAGACAACATAGACTCCTCCTGACTCCTGGAACATTCTGCATCTCCTTCCATAAACCTGGCTCCTGTTTACCTGGAACCTTTCCTTCCAGAGAACACAGACGGCGAGGGCAGCCAGCGGAAGAGCAAGCGAGTCCGGACGACCTTCACAGACGAGCAGCTGCAGGTGCTTCAGGCCAATTTCCAGATAGATTCGAACCCGGACAGCCAAGACCTGGAACGCATAGCGCAGTTGACGGGCCTCAGCAAGAGAGTGACGCAGGTCTGGTTCCAGAATTCCAGGGCGAGGCAGAAGAAACACATGTCCTCCAAGAAGCATCAGCAAGGTTAGGAGCGAAAGCTGTTGGAAGTAAAATATTCGAAATAAAATTGATTTGCAATTGAAAATTTTTTGGGATTATATTTTTTTCTATTTCATCGTTTTCAGTTATTCAGTCTTCAGGAACTAAAGCTTTGGGAAGTAAAATATTGTAATCTAAATTGTTTTTTTTGTTTTTTAATTATATTTTTTCTATTTTAATATTTTTCATTCGTTCTATATTCAGGAAATTATTGCACGCGAAATTATTTACCTCCTGTTTTATGATCTGGAATTCGTCCAGGCTTTTAAAGAAAATTCCATTATTATATTATATTTTCTTTTTATTTTAATTGCTTGAGTAGTTGGTTACAAACTTTTCAGGCTTGTCTCACAATGTGTAACAATATTAAGGTTTAGGTAGTTGGCGTGTAATACGTACATATACATACACACACACACACACACCACACACACACACACACACATATATATATATATATATATATATATATATATATATATAATATATATATATATATATATATATATATATATATATATATATTTATTTAAACTTTTTTTTTTTTTTATAGGAATATTACACTGCAATTAATGTTCCTTGATTTCTCCCACGGACCGCCAGATATCACACGACCGAATTTCTGCAGAGTAATTGCTTGTGCACTTGTAAAAACAAGCGCTTTTTACTTCTCTGCAAGAAATAAAAAAAAGTATAAAAAGTTACTTTTCATTTTCCGACGCGTCACGTGTCCCGGTGACGTAATTACGGATGAATGACGCGCGATTGGCCCAACACCGTCACGTGACGCAATTTTCCCGCCATTGAGAGTCACGTGTCTGTTGAATCAATTTATCCGAGATAATGAATAAAGGAAAAGGGAGAGAGGGAAATGTCACGCGTATGCGTGCGATAAGGCCGCGAGTATCATGAATTCTGATTGAGATTTTGGCCTTTAATGACAAGTTCTCCTAAGACTCTCTGTGATTCAACGTCGGAAAGACGTTCCGGAGGAAAGCATCGCTTGTCGAATGTCACCTGATGCCTCTTCCGTAGGCCAGAGATCATAGATTTCGGATGAATGCAAACTTCGAGTTGGGTTTTTTAACGAGGACTTTTTAAAAAATTCACCAAAAATGTGGATTTTTAGAGTGGACTTAAAAAAAATCACCAAAAAATGTTTATTTTTTTATTCAAACTGTTAATCAATAACCGTTTTATGAAAAATCCTACATTTCGGATGAATGCAAATTTCTTATCGGATTTTTAACGTGTACTTTTTAAAAAAAAATCACTAAAAAATGTGGATTATTAATTCAAATTGTTAATCAATAACCATTTTATGAAAAATCATACATTTCGGATGATTACAAATTTCGAGCCGGATTTTCAACGCGGATTAAAAAGATTCCACCAAAAATGGAGATTATTGAATTTTAAGTTTTAATTGACAACCGTTTATGTCGTGTCGATTTGCAACGCTGGTTTTATTGAGCGAAGATGAAACTACATTTTCATCAATCTGATTTCTACAAATATAGATTTCATTTGTTCGCTTTGGTTTCATTTAACGTCTGCTTGCATTTTCTTGAAGTTAGACTTACTTCAAAAAATTAATTTTGGCTAGTCTCATGATACTTAGACTACTCAATAATAATAATAATAATTAATAATAATAATAATAATAATAATAATTAATAAATAATAATAATAATAATAATAATAATAATAATGAATAATAACAATAATAATATTGCTTATCGGTAATATCACCCTATCTCATTCACAGACGTTCCTGAACCATGTTTTCTTTGTTTACGCACCCACATATAAATAAATATAAATATTATATATAATTAAATATTATATATATCTATATATATATATATATATATATATATATATATATATATATATTATGGAAATAAAAGGTTACTGTTCACTGGTGTAGTATTGTACCGGTGAACGGAGGCACAGAGGGAAGTGCTCGAAATATATGGTTGCATCGTTTCAATAGTGTTTTATGGGCCTTTTATCTTCACACACACACATATATACACATATATATGTATACATGTGTATAGTCTTATCAGGTATGATTGGAATCCTAATTTAACCACCTCCAGTAGTGAACAAAAACGCATCTGGCAGAGATGTGCTGGATGCGAGTAAATCTACGGGCTGTTCACACCCAGTCTGACCAGATTAACTTTGTGAAATATTTTAGATATTTTTCTTTTCATTTCCACACTTGGATAGGATCTATCACATTATTATTGGTTCAGTACACTTTAATTTGTAAGTCATGGTACAGAAAAATAATAATAAATACTATTTTTGTCATTGAGATTATCATAGAGGAGCAACAACAGTATTTACTATCGAGTTTGTAAATGCGTTCAATATGGAGCTACAGAAGTGACTGACAAAAGTTATTATTAGCGTTTTTTTTCTATTTTTGTTTAGTTTTTACTTTTACTTACGCCTTTAAAGATATTCGGTAAACAAAAATTAAAACTTGATAACTCAAAGGAAGGCCGGGCTTAACTACAGCGACAAAGAGACAAGAAGAGAGAGAGAGAGAGAGAGAGAGAGAGAGAGAGAGAGAGAGAGTGGATGAGATCCGCGATTGTATAGAAGTGCATTCGTGAACCTGTGGAGTAGAAACAGAATGCAGTAAGAGAGCCGAGAGAGAGAGAGGAGAGAGAGAGAGAGAGAGAGAGGGGGGGGGGGGGGGGGGGGGGGGGGGGGGGGGGGGGGGTGGGGGGGGGAGGGGGGGGGGGGGGGGGGGGCGGGGGAGGGATGGAGATCGAGATCGCGGAATATGTATAGAGTTGCATTCGTAACCTGTGGAGTAGAGAAAAAAGAAGTGCAGTAAGAGAGAGAGAGAGAGAGAGAGAGAGAGAGATAGAGAGAGAGACGAGAGGGGGGGGGGGGGGGGCGTTGGAGGTTAGGGACTTAACTGCGGAATTATAGTATAGTATTTAAGGGAATTACGTTATTTAAATGAAAGTATGGCTGCTGAAAAAGAGATAAAAGCGTTTAAGTAGATGAGAGAGAGAGAGAGAGAGAGAGAGAGAGAGAGAGAGAGAGAGAGAGAATGGGCTTATCTGTGAATTTGCAGTAGATATTATAGAATATCTCAAAAAATAACGCTAAAAAGTGTGACAGCTTAGAAGAAGCTAAACTTGTAGGTACAGATAACGAGAGAGAGAGAGAGAGAGAGAGAGAGAGAGAGAGAGAGAGAGAGAGAGAGAGAGTCTTTAGAAGTAAGATGAGTTTGAAGAGGTTTGAAAAGATTGAGAAAGGAAGAGCGGAGAGATGAGAGAGAGAGAGAGAGAGCATTTACAAGTAAGAACAATAGGCATGGTAAAGAGAGGAGAGAAGAGAGAGAGAGAAAGAGAGAGAATGGACTTACGTGTGATATTGCATTAATTATAATAGAATGTCTAAAAAAATGACGCTAAATAGTGTGACAGTTTAAGAAGAAGTGTAAGCTTGTAGTTACAGATACGAGAGAGAGAGAATCTTTAGAAGTAAGAAGAGTAGGAAACGGTTAAAGAGAGAGAGAGAGAGAGAGAGAGAGAAGAAGACATTTAAAGTAAGACCAAATAGACATGGTAAGAGAGAGAGAGAGAGAGAGAGAGAGAGAGCATTTACAAGTAAGACCAATAGACATGGTAAAGAGAGAGAGAGAGAGAGAGAGAGAGAGAGAGAGAGAGGTTGGGTGTGTCAGGGAGCCGTTCGTTGGTGTAGCAGGCAACGGGGTCGTTAGCGGTGTTTGCTCCCTGTCAGCCCGTGAGCTAATCATCCGCAATTAAGGGCAAGCGATCCTTATCGCGTCTTGACAGCTGACCCGCCGTACTGTTATCTCTAGACGACTGCTCAATGGACGGTCCAAGGAAAAAAAAAAAAAAACGCCAAGGGTTATCGCTAACCCCCATCGCTACCTCGCACCTCTTTCATTTATGTATCTGCCTCTTTCTATTTTTGTCTTTTGGGATAGACTAACCCATTCTCCTATCATCCTTCCCCCTCCCCCTCCCTCGAGGTCTTTGAAGAATGGAAAAATCGACGGCAGCCTTCGCATTGTTCTCTTTGCCTCAAGGTGCCTGGTGTTGTATACTCCCGAAATTGTTTTGAAGGGTCAAACTTGATAGGGTTTTTATTCTGTGCCTCGGATTCTTTTCATTTTATAGATATGATCTTCGAGAAATGTGGCTTTCTATAAGTCTTTTGTTTCTCGTCTTTTAATCATGTGTGGGTACTTTTAAATATTGGTAAACGATGAAGCTTTTGTTAAGAAGTCTTTGTTCTTCAACATAGAAAACGTACATATCTTCCAAAGCTCAAAGTTGAAAGGTAGGAAATGCCTTAAGTTTAACAGAGTTAAAGATGGGCCTGCATCCAACATTGCTTTGGCTAGTTTGTATTCTATATATATGAATATTGCTTCAACTGAGTTAGTAAGAGGCAAAAGGACCCCGCTGTTAGCTAGGCATTTCCTACACGCGTAAGGTCAGTAGAAAGCAAAAGAAGTCCGCATTCAAGTTATCTGTTTATTGCACATAAGTGACTTACAACCACTTGAAGGATGAAAGTTTACCTGAGAACTTTAACATTGCGTTCTTCAGTTTCTGTTATCGTGAAAAATATCTTTCGTTGTAAGAATTTTTTTTTGTTTTGGATAATTTAACGCAAATCATTTTTTTTTTATGTAACGGGACACTCCCATCCAGATTTTGGTCACACCAAGTATTTTGGCTAATTTGCTTTCTCGAAAATATTAATCCCTGAACGAAAAGCAAGTTTGATGAGGAATGACACAGAAGGATAATTCCCATCGATTAGAGTAGATTTATTGGAAAGTTTTAGTTTATTTATTCAAAGACGAGGCTGAATATCTTTAGTGGGTATCTTGAGTTAATTATTTTAGCTGGTATTTTGAGTTATTCTAGTTTTTCATGGTCACTATACCCATTACTATCGTCTTTTGAAGGAACGAATCAAAATCTCTGATAGCTTTTCTGTTAGTGTCCCACCAATACCCCAACTGAAATTTAATTTTTTTTCCCAATAATATTTTTTCTTCGAATAAAAACATTTCTGATAATCTTCATTCAAAGTCGTTAAAATTTTGAAAATAAGGGTTACAGTGGTGATAAAATACTGCAACAGAATAAGCCTGTAATACTAGTAACCTTAATGGCGGTAATCATTTTTCCAATAAGACGTCACTGAAACGATAGATAAAACATTTCCGGTTATAAATTAATAGCGCTAATAAAAATCTAACTGATATGAATATTAACTTTACTGTTATGATGTTAATAACGATGATAACTCTTCTGCTGTTAATCATAGTGAAATAATAACATAGAAAGTGACAATAAAAATGGATAATGATAATATCAATGTCAGTTCCTGGTAAACAGCATAACAATAGGGTTCATTTATTCGTGATGGTAAACCATAGAAATTGTAATTCAAATTTGTATCGTTTCATTTCAGGTCTGGATCGTGCACTGCAGGATATGAATGGGTCCCTGGCCAGAACTATTGACCTCCACTTCATGTATTCCTTCAGACCACAGAGCGTCGGTGAGATTCTTTTCTTTCAAATCCTTTGCTGTTCCAGAATGAATTGTTAAGCGCCTCAGTGGCGTGGCCGGTATGGTCTTGGACTACCACCTCGGTGGTCGCGAGTTCGATTCTCGGGCATTCCACTGAGTGGGTGAGAGATGTGTATTTCTGGTGATAGAAGTTCAATCTCGGCGCGGTTCGGAAGTCACGTAAAGCCGTTGGTCCCGTTGCTGAATAACATTACTGGTTCCATGCATCGTCAAAAAAACACCATAAAAAAAATGAATTTGTGCATCACGTTTGCTTTGACGTGTCCTTTGAGAGATCGTCTAAAATGGAAAATTATATATATAAGATTATCTAAATTGAAAGAAAAATATAAAAATTTGCGATCTTTATCATTTTCAATTCAGTTATATTGAAGAAAAAATTGCGCATTCACGAAGAGATCTCAAAATAAATTTTTTTTTTTTACTATTTAAGTTTTTTTTATACTTTTTGCATTTTGTGTACCGTTTTTCATGGGATATCAGCTTACATTAGTTCTTTTAAGTCTTTGATGTTTTGTACTCTCTAGTATCCCATTTTGTTTTTTCATGCTACCTCGAGATCTGCGTGTGTGTGTGTGTGTGTGTTTATTTTTAGTGCATTTCATCTGTATTCTCAGCTTGGAAAGTTTTCCTTACGCTCTTCTGTGATCTCTGCTTTCAAAAGTTTTGCCAATGTTTCCTTATCTCATTTTTTAAAAACAGTTTTTTTTTTTTGTTTCATTGTGATCCAGGTATATAATTTTTTTTCCTCTGTGATCTCGGTTTTCAAAAGTTTTGCCCTAGTTTCCTCATCTCACTTCTTAAAGAAGTTTTTTTTTTTTGCTTCATTGTGATCTCGGTATATAAAATTTTTTGTTACTCTGTGATCTCGGTTTTCAGAATTTTTCTCCTCCTCTGCAATCCTGTTAAAAAAATTCAAAAAAGTTTATTTTACTTCATTGGTGATCCAGATTTTCATTTTTTTCCCCTTTCTCCTCCTCCTTTGAGTTAAACCATAACTATTAATAAATAAGTGATGCTTTCGTTTTCTTCTTATCAAGACTATGTTTTCTTTCCATAAAGTATTATGTCTTTCAAACATTTATTTGATAATTAACTTTTCAAGTTACACACCGTTGTGCTATCGGGTTTTTGTTGTACTAGGCAAGTTGGGTCCTAATTAAAAATAAATTCAAACTCAGATTTTTCCCTTTTTTTTCTTACATGTTGCAGAGCCCGATGACTCCACCTTATCTCTGTTTGTTTACATGTTGCAGAGCCCATATCCCCCTTACTTCTATTTGTTTACATGTTGCGGAGCCCATATCCCCCTTACTTCTATTTGTTTACATGTTGCAGAGCCCGATGGCTCTCCCTTATTTGTGTTTGTTTACATGTTGCAGAGCCCATATCCCCTTACTTCTATATTTGTTTACATGTTGCAGAGCAAGATGGCTCTCCCCTTATTTTTGTTTGTTTACATGTTGCAGAGCAAGATGGCTCCCCCTTATCTCTGTTTGTTTAAATGTTGCAAAGCAAGATGACTCCCCCTTATCGCTGTTTGTTTACATGTTGCAGAGCCCGATGACTCCTCCTCCCCAGAGACTCCCGTGATGACCATGATGCAAGGGGAAGTGTGACATCACGACAACGGGTGACCTTCATCCTCGTCTCACTGGTGACATCTTTCTTCCTCTTCTTCTTCCTGGCAATGTCTCACCTTAAAGGATTCGTAGTAGTAGTAGTTGTAGTAGTAGTAATAGTCATCACACCTGGATGACCTGTACACCGGCTCCGCATCTGGACGTGGGTTACGCCCTCACTTATGAAAGTGTTTATTTAAAGAAAAGGTTTTGTGATCTATTCCTGTCCGAGTTATGGGATTTCGTCTGTTTTTTTTAATGTATTGCCAACGACAAGGAAGTTGTGGATATCCTTAACGTGAGGTCATATGGCAGGAATTATAGATTCCTATATAGCCTTTGGTTTAGGTGGAACTGTCCTTACGTAGGACTATATGGCAGTGATTATATAGATTCCCATATGGCTATTGGTTCAGATGGAACAAAAATGCTTTTCAAAATTTTGGGAATTTTTATGATTATCATTTTTTTCATAAGTGAGGTCGCATGGTCTAGATCGAGAAATTTTTTTTTAAACCTGGCCATTGGTTTCGATGGAGAAAATGTTTTTTTTTTTTAAATCTGGCCATTGGTTTAGATGGAGAAAATGTTTTTTTTTTTCAAATCTGGCCATTGGCTTAAATGGGGCAGAGAAGTTTTAAAAAATCTTGGACTGTAAAAGTTGATGTTCGTACAATTGACTGATTATCCACACGTTTTTTTTTTCGACCGCAGATCCCTTGCTGAAAACTGTAGGATTTCGGCATCTGTACAAAGTCCCAATTAAGAAATAAGGTGTTTCATTCACAGGAGAAGACATATTCAACGTTCGCTTCATCCATCCATTTTTCTCGTACATTCCCGGGGCTCCTGATTTCACTGACGTACGCCAAGAAGGTGTCACTTCTCGTCGTCATCTCGAGCGACGATTTCCACAGACCTCTTGAGAACATGCACGTAATCACATTCCGAATTTGTAAATAGTATTCACCCATGAACTGACTCCATACCTAATCGTGCGTTTCTCTCTAGGTTTTTTTTTTCTTAATTTATGTCACGCTACATTTGTTCCTTTTTGTTATTTCTTATTTCTGCTGTCTTCTCACTCAAGAATACGTTTAGATCTCTCTCTCTCTCTCTCTCGTTAGGGCAAGAAATGGAAGAGAGCCCCGTCTCATCATTCCTGTTGACTTTTTTTTACGAGAATACTTTAGATTCTTTCTCTCTCTCTGAGGGACCTGGGGCAACCCGAACAAGATGTAAAGTCTGTAAGGTCTCTCTCTCTCTCTTGGAAGCAAGAAATGAAACAGAGCCCCGTCTCACCATTCATAAATATCATCGTCATAATCGTCATCAACTGATTTATTGTATAGACAAACTGCTTTATTTTGAAAACTCTTAGCAATCTACCGATGTTACCTCCTACTCTCTTGTAGACTCTACAGGACCCTCGACAGTAATTCCTTGAGTACTCGTTGCTGCCTACGTCAGTTTCACACCAGTCATTCATGAATGCTTGAAGGAGCAAGGTTCAACGATCTGGGGAAAATAGTGCCAACTTTTCTTTATTTTTTATCGGTGCAACCGACCATTGATTTTTTTCGTATTGTTTTGCTACTAGTCTTTGAATCCGTATTGCGTTTTTTCTCTATGCTCTACCAACATTGATATTAGATTCCTACAAATACTATTTGATCTTCAATCGTTTCTTCCTCAAAGTTACGCATATTTGTTTCACTTACTTCAAAGTGAGCCTAGGATTATTCACCTGTGTATAATCAGGGGTACCAACCTACAAACAAACTTTCCATCTGGTTGAAGGCGTTGACACCATTTCCTCTATCAAGTTTTCTTCAACAAGTTCTCAGTGGTACCAGTCTTAGGAGAGTGGAGAAAACACAAAGGATTTCTCATTTTTTTTGTTTGCTGGAAAATATTCTAAAACCGTTTTCGACATCGTCTTTAGGTGTAGGTGACGTCAGAGCAAATTCATGTCTTTCAGTGTTAAGTGTTGTGCTGAAGGCTTGCCAGGCATAACTGAAGAGGTCGGCACAGTTGCCTGAGGTAGTAGTGCCATTGCTAATGTGAGCGAAGTCTGCTGCTCAAGAGAGCGAAGTCTGCTGCACTGTATCCATTTCCAAGGGGATCTTAACTACAGGCTGTTCTCGGTGGTGATCCTCACTTGGCGCCAACCATTATGTTTTTATTTTTAGTTTCGTATTCCATAGCAGTGACTCTCTGAATCCATTACTTCAGCAAAGTATAGTAGACTGAATCTGAAGCTATTGCCTCAGTTAGGAGTTATTATTATTATTATTATTATTATAATTTCAGTAGATGAAACCTATTCACATGGAACAAGCCCACCAAAGGGGCCACTGACCTGAAATTGAAGCTTCCAAAGAATGTAGCTTTCAACCTGTAACCGCAGACCCCACACTGCAGCAGTAACTGATCATGATTTTCCATCAGTTACTCTTCGGTTTAAAAACTAATTCTACGATCTCTTCAACGTACAGAAACCAACTCTGTAACGATTTAGAGTGGTTGGCGCATTCTTCTCCCATAGGCACAGAACCTCAATAATGCTTTTAAAGTTAGAGGGGGAACTGTAGACATAAACGCATTCCAAATACCACAGATGGAACTGTTAAGTGCAGACATGACCTCATTCCCAATCAGCCAGGCAACTGTAGGACCTCTTCAACGCTGTCACATTGGATATGTCATTTTCATTCTTGTAATATACGAAATGAAATAATTAAAAAAAAAAATATGAAAGCCTTCGGTAACATTTTATCATATCTAACTGTTACATTATATATTTAGCCACTTAAGTTTCCAGATTACTAAGGGTTGGGAGATAATAGGTTGTGCTATAAATGATAGGATCTCTAATCCATAGCATCTAACTATTTATTTGTTTTAAGCGGAAGGATTCGATTCCTTTATGTAAGAATTAAAAAAAAGGAATTTGTGAATCCTTTGTATCTAGTTCAGCTAAGCCAAAGAGAAACAAACTTAAATGGTATTGCTTCGGTAAGTTTTAAACGTCTTCCTGTTATTCTTTCACGTTTATTCACTGTTTCTTTATTCTTCTCAATTTCTTGACTTATATTCAGCGTACTTTAAGCGTCATTGGTCGATTTTTTTATTTGCGTTGTATTTATGAACACTGGGGTCACGTGACTGAAGGCTATTTAATAGCTGTCTTAAATTCTTTATTTTAGACAAACTACAAGACTGGATCTACCATCTTAAGAAGGTCTTTCGTTTGTAATGTATAGTATATTGGCGCTGTGACACTAAACTAAAAAAAAAATCAGTGAGATTGTTTGCAAGAACATCGGAGAACGCAAGACCTAATTTTGGGGTGTATATATATATAGGGGTATATATATATAATATATATTATATATATATATATATATATAATATAATATTATATATATGTAATATATTATATATATATCATATATATATATATAATGATATATATATATATATTATTACATAATATAATTACTAACAGGACTTCATTGAAACTGCATGGTACCTAGCGGATACTTGACATTGAGGACTACTGTTAGTCCAGGAAGGCGTGTAACTTTCTAATATAAATATCTCCGCTAGATACCATCCAGTTTCAACGAGGACCTATTAGTAACTGGATTAATTCACAGACCAATTGTGTGAGTGATAAAGTTTATTTACACAAGCAAAGGTTGTAAAGCTATTGAAAAGGTTCTAAAGCTATTAAAAAGGGTTTTAGATAACAGTTTAGCATCAGCTATTAAGAGCTAAGAAAAATGATTCATCAAAATGTGTTTTCTTCCCACTTGTTTACTCTTAATTCATTCGCTGTCTTAATTGTCTATCCAACGGATTCCGTATTATCTTAATCCTTTCTCTCTCTCTGTATTTCATTCCAACATTCTGTCACAGATTAATTATGGATATGAACTCTGTATAGAATTAATGACCATCATTTGGAAAAGAATATAAATATATATCTACAGAATACTCTGTACCTTGTATCACCCTGTTAGAGTTTTATACCGTTTGAATGTACATATATTACGTAGGTGTCAACCGAGCATGCAAACTCTGTTATATACGATTCATTTATGAAAATGTGTATTATATGTGTGTATCAAATTCCTCCCTCCTCTTTATATATATATATATATATATATATATAAGTATATATATATCTATATATATATATATATCATATATATATATATATACATATATATATATATAATATAATATTATATTATATATATATATTCCCTTCCATGGCTGACGTGGCTCTTTTGCGCATATTTTTCCTTTGGGAGTTTACATTGTTTTGCTTTTTGACTGATAAAAAGAAAAGACTTTCTCACGATTGAATGAAGTTATTTACTTTGCATGATTCTTGCTCATGTGAAATCGTCTCCTTACCAATTCACACATGACAGTATATCTATATATTATATATATATATATATATATATATAAATATAATATAATATATATATATTATTATAATATGTTACACACACAAGTATGCTTTCATGTATATTTGTGATTGTGTATTTTGTACACACACACACTTGCATGTTTTAAACTTGAAGAAGGAACGCAAGAGCAGTATTTTACAGTAATGAAATCTCCCGTAAGAAGAAGAAAAAACTGGAATGGAAGTCCGAGGCTCATATTGCTGCCTCAGGTGACAGCCATTAGTTAGTAAGGAAGGAAGAGCGGGCCACGTCAAGCTTTCACTTCGCAATGAATTAACACTTAGAAAAACCCCTTTATTTATTTCATCTCGGTTTCAATATATTGTAAAACAACAACATGTTTATTGTAATAAAAAAAATCATTTGTTTTAATTGGCTTCGTTTTCCTGACCTGTTTTTATGTTTAAGGTGAGATGTCAGCTGCTCATTGAAGCTGACCTTTTAGAAGAACGTGGATGGTCGTGCGTTGAAGCTCGGAACGAGACTATAGGATGGAAAGTGGATGGTCAGGTTTCGTTGTGACTTAGGATATTAGGTTACTTGTCCCATTGGCCTTTTTACCTGAGCAATCATCAATAGTTCTGTCTTCTTCACGATGCAATTTAAATTAGAAGACAGTAGCTACAAAGAAGCATTATTTCAAGAGCATTTATAACCTAAGACAGGAACGCGGAATCAAACACTTGCACTGGTTGTTCTTTGAATAATTTAACCAATGAAAGCAAAATTGTCCCTTTTGACGTACCAAAGGAGGGACGATGTTAAAGACTAAGAACATAAACCGTTTAGAAGACGAAGCAGCAGATGAACATGGAAATGAAAATGGCCGGGTTTTAAATGTGCAATATTACTAACATACAGATTGATTTTGAGGTGCCTAGAAGAGGGCATATTTACTTTCGAGCGTTGTCACAGTATAATTATAATTTTCGATGCAAATCTGGCTTTGAATAATTTATTGTTACATGGTTCAAAATGAAAATTAGTATTAAAGCATCTTTTAGAATTCAACGCTACAGTAGAGAGATAGGCTAATCGAGAATCAGTTTCATATTACACATCGGGCATTTACTCCTAAATGGAAAATAGAGTGACGAATCTAAATACATGAGATTCGTCTTTCAAAAGTTACGACCGTATGGATATAGGAATCACAAATAACTGTAGCATAAACACCAAGAGTCAGGCTTAAAAGAACAGACTGGTATCGGCCTGGTCTCCGAATCCTACAGGAAACAAAGAAGAGGAATCGTATTACCTGTGACGTAGTTTGTCATTGGTTGTGTATTTTGTGTTGCGATGTGTTGACGTTCTTGACTGATTTAACTTGCAATTCGGTGTGGTTCAATGAGATTTATAATGGAACATCGAATAATCCGGAGAGCCAGACCACTACAGCCTGGTGTAAGGTACGCTAAAGTTTAGCGGCTAAACTCTGTCGAAATCTGGCAAGTTGAGCCGTCCCAAGAACAGAAGAAGGTAGGCTAGCTTAGCCCAGGTGTACCTATTTTTTTCATTGATTTTCAGGAGGATCTGAGATACTTTTAAACTTGACCCGATACATGAACTGCATATTTATCCGAATATTTATTTTGTATTTTATACATTCATAACCAGTATTGTTTTGTGCTAACTACTCGTTTTCCCTTCCCATTATAAGCAGTAAGTAGCCGATGGGGTATCTCAGTAGGAAGTCTAGATTTACGGGTGTCAAACACCGGCCGCCCTCATCTCCCACAGCACAAAAAAAGAAGAAGAAGAAAAAAAGAAGATTGCGCAATTCTTTAGCTAGATATAGGAAATACATAAATTACAACACAGTCGAAAATTAACAGTTCATATACATGCAGAGTAACAAAAAAAATTTACAAAGCATAAAATTGTAGCATAGACAATTACAGGAGGCATCGCTTACCTTAACAACCTAAATTTCCCTAAGCTAACCATCGGTAAACTAACCAAACTTAGGATATTGGTACGTACTCCGCTGTCAAACAATATCTGGTTACTTTAGCATAGGTATTAGTGAATTTTTTTATTGGCTGATAAGCCTGGTAATTATTAAATAACAGAAAAGATACCCCAATAGTCTAAAATTGCACACTATCCAAGAACTTGGCACATAATACTTTCAAACAATGCAAACCTTCACATGTTTAATAGTAAAAACATGAATTTTTATTCTCATCTACTCAATATTCACTATAGAATGATGCTAAATTGCCATTGTTTAACCATTTATGATATCAAATTCGATTTGGTGTATGAATTAAAGTATGGTAGTTTTACTTTTGATCTTAATTTGTTGTCAATAACATGAACCATTTGTGTTTCTGGTCATTTACCACATGTTTTACAGTTTCCATCACCATTCGATGTGCAGATCACACTTTTGTATCTTTTGATTATGCCCATACGTCGAACAGTTATGGGGTGGGCCTAGTAGGAAACAAATGGGAATCCTCCTGATTTCCCCCCATGAATCCTATCCTAAGCTGACTGAAGGGGCATTAATCGTTTAGTGAATCATATGATGCAATCTAAACATACCTTTCCTAACCTAACTTAGCCTAGGGTACTTTATCATATTTGGCAGGGACAAGTGGAACACCCATCCTAGATTGACGTAGGTTACCGTAAATACTAAAGAAATATTATCATTTGGTTACATGGGTTATTGATTATCCTTTTTTATGCTCTCCCACCAAATTTAGCGTGACCCAAAGACTGTGGGCTCCCACAGTGGTTTTCCATTATTGTTTGACTGTAGAGTTCATAGTTAAGATCCCTTTTTGCCAACCTCCTAAAAAGGCTGACATTTTATAATTAAAACATTGAAACATTCAAGAATATATTCATCAGAAAAATGAAGTTAGGCTAGATGAATTTTCTAAGGCTCATTATATATTGATGATTTACAAAATGCGCCATTACTTGAATGTACCACGTACCCCTTGGTCATCTCTGGGCTGAGTGTGCCATATGTTTTAACTGAGGATTTTGAATACAGTTTTTGAAGTTGTTATGACATTGTTCAATAAATAAGAAAATGAATTTTTCAAGATGTATTACACAAACATATTTTACATATTGTCATTCCTAGAAACTCATCCGGAAGAAGAAATGTTTAAGATTGTTAATTTACAAATTATGTGATCACTGTTAATTTACAAATTGTGATCACAGTTAATTTACAGTTTATGTGAAATGTGATCACTGGTCATTCATAATTTGCACATGCATGTAGGGATTTTTCGCAAACTTCTCGATGCACTTCACACCTTCCCAGTGAACTTTTTTCAAGGGACCAAAAACGAGTTAGTTGAATGAACAGGAATGGTCTAAAATACATTAACTTAAAGAAAATTAGTCAGAAAAAACAACAAAACGCATTACCAAAGTCAAAGAGGAAACAAGAGGACTTGTGGGAATACATACTAACTTGTCCTTTAAAAATTTAACCTCAACATGACAGGTTCTTACGTGATGAGGAGGCTTTGCCAACCAAGGACCTGCTTTCTCACCTAACCTGACTTATATGCTGTAAATCATAGAGTAAAATGTGGGAACGTATACTACTTAACTTTCACTAACCCAACTCAGCATAGAATGCTGGACCTCTCCTGACAGGGGAATGAACCTCCATCCTAACCTGACCTAGGACATGCACAACTAGACGGCACGTATTTACTTTTTTCCCAGCCCTAGTAATTTCATATTTTCGAGTTATTCCATCGCCCAAAAATATTCAGAGGTTTATTATTTTTTTTCCTGAAGTGGTGCATTCTATCCACAGTGTGGTACATTCAGTATAGGCAGGTAATACATTGGGACTGAGGTATTCAGACAAAGGTACATTCAGTCCAACACCATTCTCTGCCGCTCTGGTCCCAATTATTGCAAGGTGTAGGGGGTTGGTTTTAATAAGGTAACGGCGCAGTTGCGACACGGTTTTACACGATATTCGTCCCAATTATATAAAATATACAGGGAATTTTATATGTAAGATTCTGGCCCCTTAGTATGTTTTAGAATAACATTTACTGAGGAAATTGAAGAGTTTTTGTGAATGCTAAGAACGGCTGCATTCTTACGGAGTTGGAAATAGTAGTTGAGCCGGATGAACATTTAAAAAGTATGAAAACTTAACGAAACATAGTGAAAACCAAAGGTTAGGCAATTGCAAACTAACTTTTAAATATTGTTTCTTAATTTTACGCGACGGGATGCAATTTTGATCATTGAAAGAAGTAAAAACGGACCTGAAGAAAACGATTCCTATAAAATAAACCAGCTACCCATAATTTGTCGTTTTCTGTTTAGAAACGTGGCACCGAAGAAAACGAGTTTTAACGTAAGCCTAAAATAGATGTATGGATAACTTCAAAATTTAAGTTAAATTCTTTTATTACATTTCTTAGGGTGCAAACATTAAGGAAAAGAGGTTTGATTGAGCAAAAGCCCGGATTCATTAAGATTTTTAGGCCTTGCTGTCAAATGCTGTTTGCGTTTCTCTCCGCTACGTATATTTGAGGGATGTTTGGCCGCTCATTGGGGAAGGCAGCCTTGAAGCGCCCACCCCCCCCCCAGGCCCCCCCCCCCCCCCCCCCCCCTCCCCCCCCCCCCCCCCTCCTCCCCCCGCCGTCATCTTATTAATTAGAATTGCCCCGCAGCCGTCGTTTTATATAATTTTACTTAAAGGATCGATTATCATCATGTAGGGATGAAGGGCACGGAGAATGTATGCGAGGGAATTGGAGCCTCTTAGAGAGAGAGAGAGAGAGAGAGAGAGAGAGAGAGAGAATTGAGCATGTTTGGATATCCAAGACGAAGAAGTGGATACTGGAAAAAAGGAATGAAATCAAAAGCAAATTCTTTCTGGAAATGAGTTGGTATACGGTCTGGTAAATCACCGTGAGGAAGATTGGCTTAGACTAATGAAGTCCACAGTAGTAAATGGTGGTTAAACGCTTTATATATAACCACCGAGACAGAGGAGAGAAGACTGGAGGATATTTATCAACTCTTAATTTTGTTAGCAAAGAGCCTAAAGATTCATTTCCATAATAGCACTGAACCTTTTTATTTTGGTTGTGGTATACGTTATTTAAGGTGATTCCTAATAGAGTAAGGAAAGACTTGAATCGTCGGCTCTCGAGCAAATGACCGATATGCAGGAACAGAGCAGTGAAACGGAAGTCGATCAGGAGAGGAGGACTGTTTTCCTCAACCACAAACGGAATGAAGCGCCTCGGTGGCGTGATTGGTATGGTGTTTGCGTCCCACCTCGGTGGTCGCGGGTTCGATTCTCGGCCATTCGATGGAGGAGTGAGAGATGTGTATTTCTGGTGATAGAAGTTCACTCTCGACGTGGTTCGGAAGTCACGTAAAGCCGTTGGTCCCGTTGCTGAATAAGCACTGGTTCCATGCAACGTAAAAACACCATACAAACAAACAAACAAAGGGAATGATCAACAGTACGGTGTTAGTTGAGAGGCACTTCTATCACAACTGCTGTGCACTACTACTGTTGTTAACGGTGCTATTGTGGCTGGTTATCTACATGTCACGAATCTACTTTGGTATGATATCTACACAGGTATGCGATCTACAATTTCCAAGAAAGGCTTGTTGTGTCGTTTGTTATAACAATTTAACTACCTAATTTCCTAAGTAACAAGCTAGATTGCTACCTAATGTCCAAAGTAATGCAAGTTGTGTCGTTTGTTACAATCTAGCTTGCTACCTAATTTCCTAATTAGTTAACTAGATAGATTGCTGTATAGTTTGTTAAAAAATAAACCAGTCCTTTACCATTTTTATATTTAGTAGGCTTCTATATTTCAGTTTAAATATTTCAGTCGGTGGCAAAGCCCTGAAGATGCTCGCGAAGGAATTCTACAATGGAATCAGTGACGAATCCAAGACACTGGCATTTTTAACAAGACATGGTCTTTTAGATGAAGAACAAAGCGTTTCACCATGTCATCGATGTAGTGGAGAGATGAAGGACACTTGGAAAAGTCGGCGAAATGGCGAGTTTATGCCCGTTCTTCGTTGCAGAAACCGTAGATGTCAAACCTTTCGATCCGTTCGCAAAGGCAATGCATTTTTTTACTTCACAGATTTGAATAACAAAGTAAATTGCAAGCTTTCTCTTTGCCAGATTTTAGAATGTTTTATTTTATAGAAGACCTCTCTTACCATCAGGTTCAAGGTTTAACTGGTAGAGGTACTGAAGCAATATGTGATTGGTTTAACATGTGCCGCGAAGTGTGTATACAGCGATTGTTTCTGTCCAGAATCGCGGTAAAATGATAGGTACTGAAGAAGAACCCGTACAAATCGATGAAGCACGCTTTGCAGGAAGGTGAAAATACAATAGAGGTCGAATGTTGCAAGCTGACCAAGCTCCCAATTCAACTGAAAGTGACGCTGAAGTGAACAATAACACGCCTCAGTGGCGTGGTTGGTATGGTGCCGGGGTCCCACCTCGGTGGTCGCGGGTTCGATTCTCGGCCATTCCATTGAGGAGTGAGAGATGTGTATTTCTGGTGATAGAAGTTCACTCTCAGCGTGGTTCGGAAGTCACGTAAAGCCGTTGGTCCCGTTGCTGAATAACCAACCACTGGTTCCATGCAACGTAAAAGCACCATACAAACAAACAAACAAAACAAAACAACCATGGAAGACGTATAGACGGTCCGTGGGTGTTTGGTTTCAAGAAAGGTTCGGACTGCCGATATTTTTACGTTCAAAGACGAGACCGTGAGACACTTCAACAAATCATTCAGAGAGAAGTCGCCGAAGATTCAATAATTCATTCTGACGAAGGGCAGGCGTACTCTTATTCAAACCAACTCAATTTCCGTCATTTTACCGTAAACCATCAGCAGAATGACGTGGATCCTAGCACATACACAAGCCATTGAAAGATCTTGGCTCGATGCAAAGGTTCATATACAGAAAAAAATGAGAGGCTGCAATCAAAGAACTTTTCATTCTCACCTTGACTACTGGTGTTGGCGGATGCTGAGAAAAGAAGATCCTGACCTTTTTTTTTTATATTTTGATATTTTTTATATATTGTAGATTTTAGCCTAAAATGAAAATAAAAACCAAATTTTTAGTTTTAAATTCTTCATTTTAACTAGTTCTCTATGATATTTTGTATACTATTATGTAAATATTGGACTAAAATGAAAATAAACGAATTTTTATATTTTATATTTTTCTTTCTATGTGATATAAGCTAGAATTAAAAAAAAATAAAAACGTGTTTTATTCAGACAAAACTGTACGTTGTAGATATTTTGACCGTAGATAACAAGCCAAAATTGAATTTGTGCGTTGTAGATATTTTGACGGTGTAGATAACAGGCCAAAGCAACACCGATGTTAACTATCTCCAAAAAAGCCATTCGTTCTCAGTGCAAGACCAGTGAGAAAGACTCGGCGTGCCTGTCCACCACTTTAGCGCCTCAGCGGCGTGGTTGGTATGGTATTAGCTTCCCACCTCGGTGTCGCGGGAGTGAGAGATGTGTATTTCTGGTGATAGAAGTTCACTCTCGATGTGGTTCAGAAGTCACGTAAAGCCGTTGGTCCCGTTGCTGAATAAGCACTGGTTCCATGCAACGTAAAAGCACCTTACAAACAAACCACTTTGGAGAGAGAGAGAGGGCAATGAGAACGACTCAGGCGAGGAAGATAATTTGAGTTAATAGTTAGAATAATTGAAGGTGAATAAATGTCAAGGGTACTGGATGCTTATATTTCATTCAATACAGTCAAGGTGAGATGTTCACGATGGCTACCATATTAAAACATGCTCCACGCAAACAATGATGGCCCTAATTCACAAACAAGCAGGGAAAATATAGTAGTTATTAATTCATCTTCAACATGGCAGAAGGCAGATACTGTTTCACTTATCACACATCTTTGATTTCCTTGACATGTCACTTTTCAAATAACTACTGTGAAGTGACATTTTCTTTTTCTGATTTATGATCTTCCTGAAATAAGTAGTTTTGATCAATTTATAATAGCGGTTGCTCAGAGATTCCACGATTTTCTTCTTGGTTGATTATGATTGTAGTGAAAAAGAGTCCTTCTTTCTCGTTTATTATAACTGAATATGTAGTAATATTTATTGGGGCAACAGCAGCATGAGTCATTCCAACTTCGTCCCCGGAAATAACAACCTTCGTGATAACTCAGTACCATTATCATCTTGCTTGAACGAGGGAGAAGGCAGTCTGGATGCAGCTGAGGAGCATAGAATGCCGTAATGTTTTCTTTGGAATTAGGGGCCATCATTTTTTGACAAGCACAGACGTTTTCTATTGCTCAGAGCACTCTTCACACGAATTCTTTACCTCATATGTATCTTGTAGGTGGGATTAATCATTAGGTTTGCGTGAGAGGGAGAGAGAGTGTACACTTTGGCATAATTAACAAATTCCCAAGGTCTGAGGTCATTCTGTAGGAAACATCATTATTCATCCAACACTTAAGTTGCTCAAGTGAAAAATCGAGTAATACTGTACCAAGTCAATAGACTGCTTTGAGTACGAACCCTATTACTCCCAATCCTCATGAAGATAATCATATTCCAATGAAGTCATTGTCATTAAAGGGAAATAGATACCTGTGGTCATAAGGTGCCTTTCAGAGCAGTTCTGAGTTGGTTAGACGTAAGCCCCGTGCGGATAGTCGTGAAACTGGGGGAAGGAATCCGTGCTGAAGTACCCATACTGGTTACGCCATGAATAAAGGCTAATGTGGGTCAGGCTGAAGTCGATGGACTCGCTCCAGTTCAACGTTGCAGAATAACCAACACGACCGAATCTGTCAGAGAAACTTGAAATAAGTCATAAAAGAACTCCACTTACTAGCATGCACATATGACACACATTATTATGGGCAGAGGCAGCATTCAAACCCAAAGGAAACCTAGATGACAATTTGGGAGTATGTTGGTGAAGTTCAGTGGCTTCAGCTGGATGAAGTGGAAACTTAAGAGAATTGACTGATACTGTAGTTCACTGGGGACAAATGTGTCCTAATGGGACAGAGGGCTGGCGATAATTGAGAATTATAAAACTACGAAAACACTGCAAGATGACCATTTCGCCTTAACTTCCACTCCAGTGAAAGTGGCAGAGAACAAACATTCTAATCACTTACGTAATCGTTCGTCCTACGAATTTGATCCAGAAATCCCTGTACACAGAGCTGCTGAGGATGCCTGAGGAAGTGACAACTTGGACATCTTGGTTATGACGCTGGCTATATATAGCCGACTGATTATTATAGTTTCTACCGATTTCTGCAAGTTAAAAAAATGTATCTTTAATGACTTAAGTGGTAAATTTATTGGAAACTACAATCATAAGAAATTACACTGCTTAAACTGAAAACACATAGTCTCATTTCTCAAGTCATAAGTTCAACCATCGAAAACATCCTGGTTGGCCATCTTCTAAAAGTTTTATTCAAGTAGTAAACTTCTGCTTTCAATGCTAACACTTTGTAAGTCTGCAGAGTGAGTGGCACTTATTTTACAAAGTTTCATTATCCACATTCTATTGAACAGACATCAAACAGTGTCAGCTGTCTATCATTCTATGGATTGTAAAGCTGGGAAGCAATATTCATGGCAGTGTAAGGGTGAGTTTACACTAGGCTTAACCGCACGCTGCATACATAAGACTCATCACCAACTCCTCCCAAGTTCTTGTTAGCCCCGCCTACTGGACTGCTCATTAGGGTGAGTTAGTGGTATGGCATGAGTCTAGATGAGCAGTCCAGTAGGTGGGGCTAACAAGAATTTGGGAGGAGTTGGGTGATGAGTCTTATGGCCTGTCCACATGAGCGGGCCTGATCGGCGTGCTCCAGTGTTGACGGGCAAATTCTGGCGGGCTTACCCATGTTGTCCACATGGTGAGACGATGGAGAGGTAGATGTGCCCGACGAAGCCAGTAGTGTGTTCAGTGCGGTGCAATAAACATGGTGCCTACCGCAAAGAAGAAGATATTGTGTACCAAGATAATTGTTGTGTGTGTGATGAAAAAGAAGAGAATATGGTGCAAAGAATGGCTCAGTAAAAGAAATGTATATGGTTAACGTACGTCTGCCAGGGTCGAAGCTCAAGCCATCAGGCACCACCATGGTGATTTTGCTACAAGACCCATCGGGCAATTTGACGGTTTGCCCGTCAAGTGTGCTTGTTAGAGGGGAGGTCCACCGATCAGGCCCGGTCGTGTGGACAGGCCTTTACATATGCAGCGTGCGGTGAAGCCTAGTGTAAACTCACCTTAAAACAAGCTAGTTTTGGTGAGTGGGTTCATGGCCATCCAGAATTTGTTCTCGGGTTCCAAAAGTCCTAGGTTTCTTTTTCCTTTGTTTTAAAGACGATATATACTGGAGTTATGCTGGGATCTTTAACCACCATTTACCCAAACTAAGAGATTTCAATGAGATTACTATTCAGTTTGTCATTAATGAATGGATTCTTTCTGATTTGCTCTGCAACATAATCAGAGTCGGGGTGAGTGTATTCTTGTAATATTCTTAGTCCTAGGCAGGTCATTTGCTATGCTGATTAGACAGTAAGGAGTCGGCTCTTGATGGTGTCATCAGTGGAGAAAGGAACTTCAAGAATTGTTTTAGCTATAGTAAGTTAGCCTAAGCTTGATTGGTACAGATTATTATTGAGTATATTTATGATAGGCCTAAGAAGTCTTTGCTGTTGTAAGTTTTTTCAAAATGTCTTAAAAAGTCTAGTTCATGATGAAAAAAGAAATATGGTGAGGTAATCTAAAGTAAATTCTTAATCAGTTTTAGGTTAAGAAAATGTCCAAAATGTTAGTTATTCCAGGACAAAACATCCTGCAATAAACTTGGAAAACGCTGAACCACGCTTAGACTACATTTCAGTTAACTGAAAAATAGGGGTTTATCTTTCTTGCAAATGACGATATGACTGAAATGATAAATTACTGAAGGACATATGAAACTTACGTATCTGGTAGCTGTATCCACCGTCAAATTTTCCCAGTCTAACCGTGAAACCGTATAACGTTTTGCATTTGAAAGTGAAATCAGTAATGCTGTTAACGGGGCTTCCATCTGGCGTAATCCTCACGGTATGCCAATGGTACCCGTTTGTGCGTATTTCTGTGAAAAAGATTGAAATTATAATTTTGTCAGATAAAGATATCAAGATGATGCCAGACAAAAACTTTTTCAAGTCAAGTAAAAGTTAGATGATTATGCTTCAAAATAGTACATAAAATAACTGAAGATGCTCACGTTTAAAATGAACAAAAGAGAAAAATATATGCTTCCAAAAACATTGTTACCTCCTCTTTCTTGACTGTATGGGTAGTACGGATCAACAAGATTTTGTTGGAAAATGTAACTCGCGTAACCAGTGGTATAGAACCCCATTCCTCGTATAGGGGTTATGGGAGTAGTATCGGTCCAGGACAGGAAGGGAGCTTCGCCTTCTTTGCCAAACCTAAATGAAGAAGAGACAAAATAATTATATATATTGTATAGCTAGTTTTGTAAGTTTGATCCACTTCCTCGATGCAGATTTTTTTTTCATTAATTGCTGATCACAGCCAAACTGGAACATTTGTAAACTCTCTTGTATTCCTTCCCCTCTGTTATTTCTCTCGATACTCCAAACTTGGTGAGGATTTAAGTTCCTTATATCTTCCTGCATTTGGCGGGGGGCAAATTACCTCTCCCATTTCTCCATTTTTTACTTATTGGAGACATAAGAAGTATGACGACATGTGAACAGGAATTTCCTGATAATTTCACTCCTTCAAAATGTTTTTTAGCACTAGGAAGGAAATCTCAGCAGCTGTGAATTCTACTGCACACTTTCAAGACAAATAAGCGTGGTGTAGGTTTGTGTATCCTATGTGAAAGGAACGCGTTGTAAATGGGAAATTAGCATTTACTTTTTGAGGTCGATGGGCATCGTTATATCAGGCCAGTCTCTTGGAAAGTAACCGGTGCTACTTCGATATTACTACAGCAGGAATCACCAATGGCTAGGGATATCAATGAATTGTGTCTCAAGACCAAGGAATGCTTGGAAGTGGGTTGTCAGTTCATTGGAAGGATGACATACCCCATGAATGATGAATAATCCTTTTTTGTTCAATGATTTGTCAATTTTATTTCCCAACCCAGAGCCCAATAATAGTCACATATGTCATGTCAGTCAGTTTTTGGAAAACTCCTGTCAGTGTGATGGTACCCAGTACTGTTTGATCATTGCTGGCGCCCACAGATCTGAAGGCCCGAGACTGAAGGCAGAGGAGCACCTAGTTGAAAGCTGTGGACCCCGGAGTGAAGTAAATAACCACCTAAATGGTGGATGAATTTATTTGTCTGATGCTAACTGCATTTACACATTCTTGCTCCTGAAACATTCGACCTGCTGTGCGTGGTGTAATGAAAACTAGAATAGAAGGGTAAGGGTTCTATGGCACCATACTTTTCACTGATGTGAAAAGGAAATATTTTTTATCTATTCGAATTTGCGTAGTACTTCAGACCTGCGTGGGCATGTATGTGTGTTTTACCTGCTTTTGCATTTGGATATCCGAAAATAGCCCATTCATACTAACCTTCCTAATTTTGCATGCAGTCACATATACAATTTTTTGGGTTTGTGGTGTATGTGTTGACAATTTTATTAATATATAAACATAATTCAAATGCATTCATGTATAAACTTAATTATGAAATCTACAATAACAAAATATACTTAGGTCAGTGCAGTTAGTAGCATTTGACAAGGAGAAGAATCAAAGAACTGCTACGATTGTAACAGCGAAAATGTAGGCCTCTCGAATCATTCAGTGTGAAGTTCCAAGAACATTTGGTACTGGATCTCATACCTGATCGCTGCACTGCACCATTTGATTGTGAAGTTCTGGGGTTGGCCGCTGAGTAGTCCTGGTGTCAAAACCACTTGTACTGAAGACCCATCTCTGACGATCAGGGAGCTTGAAGTGTTCGGATATCCCAGGTCTTTAAGCAGATAACGTTTCTCTTAGTCAAGTTACGCATTTGACATATTCATGAATATTTAATTTTATCAATCTTACTTAGATTATGAACGTCATAGGTAAAGGATAAAATATCGATACTTGAATAGATTTTTAACATTAATGCGACAGGACAAGCATGAAAGCAACTTCATACCGAAATTCAAAGCAACTGTCAGTAAAAGCAAAGGCAATTTTGTCTTGGTGTAAGATAAAAATCTTTCAGCTTACGTATTCCATAGTAACTGGAGCCGGTGTAGTAATCAGCCCCAATTTGAAGCCTTAACTGTAAAGGTGCTGAAATCGTTAATGTGACCTTCACCTCACACATACTGTTGACGATCATCTTCCACAGCCAGTCTGTCTTCAAGGATTTGAAGCCTTGCAGAAAAAAAACAGGAAATGAACGAGGAGACCAATAGAAAATTCTCACCTAGTGCTCTTACATCAAGTGAAAACTTGGACAATTGGCTCGTGGTTAGGGTTTTTCCTTATGAGGGGAGTTTTGAAAAGGAACATAGGAAACTGGCCTGTTTTTAGGCATACTATAATCATTAAGAGGATTACTGTTGCCGAATGAAAGGCGTCCTTTGTTTTGTTGGTTGGTTACGACCACACGACTTGCGCACCTTCAATTTTGCTCCACAGTAGAAAATATATTGTTTGTTCCTTGCAAGTTTGTTTGATAAGGAGTCCCCAAATAGGTCCAAATAATGCCACTGATTGGTGATAATGAGGATAATGAATAAGAAGCTGCAGTGATTGCTGAAAGCTCTTGAAAGTGTTTGAGACTCCACATTAGGAATAGCTGATGGCTCAAAGCATAAACTAAAATGTTTCTCAGCAGAATTTGTGCAATATAATATTTGAACAACAAACAGCGAAGTTTTTCGTAAAGAGTACCAATGGGTGCAAGGAAGAATGCTGCCATTTTCTATATCCAAACATTGCTCTATTTTTTGCTTCATATCTGACTGTCAGCTTTGATGACATTACTGTTAAAATATCAGTTTATTCTGAATATAGCATTTAACAACTCACTTATTTCGGGGAGGCAGAGGGAAGAGTTGTAGGCCCAGTAGCTGCCTTCACATTTACAAATCCCAGGAGAACTTCCAACTGCCGTACATTGGGTCGTCTCAGCCACTTGTAAACATTGCTCGTCGTGAGTGCAGCTTTGATTGATTTGGCGGCCTTTTATAAAATGAGAAGTTTGGCATTGTAATGAAATACTCATTTTGATTCTTTGCTCAAAATGAATGACAGGTACGAAAGGTTTGCTAAGAAAATTACATAAATTAAATAATCAGTGTTTTCTTTGTACACAATGAATTTTGAGCAAAAATCACGTGAAGGCTTGCTAAAAATATTCAATACTGAATTATATTATCACTTTTGATTTGTTTGTCCACAATGTATGAAAAGTAAAAATCAAAAGCAAAAAATTTTAATAAAAACTTTTTATATATTCGTACACAATAAATGACAAGGACCAGTCAGGTAAGGACATCTGGAAGGTTTTATGAAAACGGAATCCACCTCACAAAGGCAATTTTTTACTACAGCTTATCAAGTACACCTTGAAAAACAACTGTATTCAGATTAGCTAATGACAGGATGAGTTTGTCACGTAACTATATTTGGTTACAGTAGGCTAACTTAGATCACCAAAACAACAAAACCGTAGGTTTCCATAGGTTTCCTCAAGGGCACATTAGCTCCTGAAATAATTTAATAAATGAAGCTGATACCGTGTCCCTGTAAATAGTAGGGCCTACATCAGTCTGCTTTCCTGTTCATGGCCTAGTAATGATCAGTATATTACTTTTTTACAATGTCCAATAATGCGCATTACCACTAAATAGCATATGTCCATAGAAATCCGTAGTGTAAGCCTACTCCCTCTCTCTATCTTCCCCTACAAAACAGGTTATATACCATCATTTTTACCATCGTGTATATTGTTAGTTTCATCCCATGAGTTATTGCAACTCTTCATAAATGTCTTTAAACGTGCATTTTCATGTATATAATTTAAAAATTCGCGATGTGAAAATATTATTTACAAGAGGGAGAAGCCAATAACGCATAATATATTTCACGGTGTATCTCATTTGAAGAATATATCATTGTTAAATTAGTGTTGAATTATGTTTAGATATATCTGACTACAATGTATACACCATACAAGCCGTAAACTGTGAAATCGAGAAAAAAGTATTTCTTCGGCATCGTGACTGGCGGCAGAAATGGATATAGGGCTGAGAAGGGAGCTAAAACGCGTGGCATGTGACGTCATGGATCAGCTCCAAGCGCTTTGATTGGTCCTAATTTTCCCCATCCCTAAACTCTTCCAGACTTGGGAAATATGCTCCCGGGTGAACTTGAGTTGCCAATTATGTATTTATATAGTTTGATTTCGGTTCACCTTTCACAGTAGTTTTAGTTTCGTTTTAATCCTGTTTTGCTGCCGTCTATTAGCTGTTGTAAATAATAACCGGAATGTAACGAGGTTCTGTGAATGAATGATGAGTCCAAAACCAGATGAATTGATTACCTTATTATATGCAATGTACACAGTAAAGGAACTAAAAACAATTATATTCCTGTTTTATAATGGCCATAAGAAATATATCATATATATAGAGATATAATATATAATATATAATAAAATTATATATAATACATATATATTATAATTATATATATGTATATCTATCTATCATATCATTTCTATATAGCTCTCTATCTATATATCTATAGCTGTATCTCTATATTATCTATATAATATCTATATATGTATATACTAATATATATATATATATATTTATATCTTAATCTATATCGATATAGCGAATATATCTCTATAATCTATATATAATATATATCTACTCTCTCTCTCTCCCTCTCTCATCTCTCTCCTTCTTCTCTCTCTCTCTATGCTCTGATCTATATTATGCTATATATATATATATATATAGAATATTATCTATCATATAGATATATAGGATAGATAGTAGATAGAATATATATATCTAATATATATATAGATATATAGATATCTATATGATATATATATAATATATATATCATCTATATATCTATATGATATGGATTATAATATATATATATATATCTATATATATATATATTATATATCTATATATATCTATCTATATATATCGCTATATATATATATATTATTATATATATATATATAATATATATAATATATATAATAGATATATATATAATATGTATCTATAGAATATATCATATATATTCATTATATATGATATACTTTTATATATAGTATATTATATTATAGAAATATAAATATATATATGATTATAGTATATCTATAGTATCTATGATATTATATAATATATATATATATATATAGATATATAATATATATAATATATTTATTATATATAAGCGAATACACGGGAAATTGATAGTCAGGAAAGCAACCGTCGTCTTTATTAGGAACATGTCAAGGAGTACTGTTGAGTAGCTCCTTGACGATGTCGGAAATAAAGACGAAAGCGGCTTTGGATTCCTGACTATCAATTCCCGTCTGGTATTCCGCTTATGTATGAAGTCAGGGCTACTACTGTGATGTTTGAAGATGATATGTATAGTATATATAGTGTATATATATTATATTATAGTAATATATATATATATTATATACTCGATATAATAATAGATATATATATACAATTATACCATATATATATATTATAATATATATATCTATTATATATAAATATATATATATATATATGTGTGTGTTATATAGTATTGGTAATCTTCTTAGGCTCGAAGATACAGTAATTCAGTTGCATTCCACATAGGAAAAATTGAAAAAGGTACGTCTCAGAGAATGCCCAACAGTTCGTCCTCAATGGGGCCTCCTCTATATATATATATATATATATATATATATATATATATATATATAATATATAAAAATATATATATATATATATATATATATATATATATATATATATTATAAAACAATTTTGTGTTATGTATTTATTTTATAATAAACCATAATGACCACTACTTTAGTTCATGCATATTGCGAAGGAAAAGGAATCATCCGAAAAATGTATAAAGTTCAATATGAACATAATTCATATTGAACATAATACTAAATTAATAATTAACACGGTAGTGACTCAAGAGCTAACTGATTTCCATGCAAGACAGTTCTTCACAATTTTATGACAGACCGATAATTTAGCACTGTTTTTTTTTTTAACGAAAAAGAAATCAAGAAACATGGCTAAGCACTTTATAAGAACTTCCGTTATTTAACTCCATAATGAGCTGTACAGAACGCAAACAAATTGTGCACTGTTGTGTATCGACTTGCGTATGTGTCACTGCAAACAATGTAACAACCATGGCAACGTGGCTAGAATACTTTGTTTTGATTTTATAGGTCTAGAAGAGAGCTATCTGACATGAATAGTTGAATTAAAATATAAATAAATATATATATATATATATATATATATATAATATATATATATATATATATATATATAAAAGATTAAACACATGTCCCTGACCACCAATTGGTATGCTTTGTTCAAGATCCCAAAACTTATAAACATTTTCCAATAGTGTTGCTATGGCTTCAACAGTGTCATGAGAATTACACTCGCAAATCGATAAGCAATACTTCACGATCGCGTGCGCATACATACATACATACATACGTGGTTGTGTTATGCGGATAACAGTGCAAAAGTATTTACGTTCTGTACAGTGAAGATATTGGAAACTTTTGTTTTATTTTTCTGCCTTGTGTGTTTTAAAAACTTACTTCCTTCTATGAAATGGCTCTAAAATAACCAATCTGTTGCAAAAAAATGTGTACTGTCGTGCAAAGGAATCTGTTAACTCTGCTGTCACTTTCTGTTCCTCACTTAGGAAAAGGAAGAGTTAAATCTGTGGTTGATAATGGGGTTCAATTTATCATCATCGCTACTGGAGCCAATTGCTACTTCAGCTTTTTATTTTTTATTTTTTTTTTTAACGTTCACCTTTTTACTGATGATTCCTTGTCCTGGAGGAACGTGTATATTTTATTCTGGTTTACAGCTTTGTCTTGTACTCTATAATTTTATTCCAAAGGGCAAAATACAGAAGGCCTGAGTCACGAACCTTGAATAATATTTCTTTTTCCATGCACCTGAGTAAGACCGGGTGTGTGTGAAAGAGAGAGAGAGAGAGAGAGAGAAAAGGCACATTCAATTCAACTTGTAAGGTAAAAATATTCAGGCATGAATCTTCACGTGTACTTGCGTGCTTAGGTACACAGACGAGGCTGTTAAATATGTACAGGCCAGAGCACAGGTGTTAACCTTTGAATATGTAGGGACAGAAGTGTAAAACCATGTGGGTTTAAATCTTCTTTTCCATGAAGATGTTGGAGTATGATATACTATTTAGTTCATGGCGAAATGAAACCTTTAATAAACATTGTTCTACTTCGAATTCCAACGGTGGAGTCCCAAACGGTATAGCAACTCATTTGTAGCCTCTCATTTCCCCACAGAATAACTGCTATATTAACATACCTAATTACAAATGCGATTATTTAGAATATAGAAAAGGTCGATAAGTAAACATTCATGTTTAGTTATTTTTGGTTCCATGTTATCAAGTTGTCATACCTCCTATGACTAATTCGTGGGCAAACTAATGATGGGAGCTGCCAATGAGTATAATGCGTAGAGAGCTGCCAATAAGTGTGATCTAGAGAGCTGCTTATGAGTTTGATGTAGGGAGTTACCAGTGAGTATGATGTACATAGCTGCCAATGGGTTGAATGTAGGGAGCTGCCAGTGAGTTTAAACATAGAGAGCTGCCAATGGGTTGAATGTAGGGAGCCGCCAATGAGTTTAATTTAGAGCGCTGCCAATGAGTTTAATGTAGGGAGCTGCCAATGGGTTGAATGTAGGGAGCTGCCAGTGAGTTTAAACATAGAGAGCTGCCAATGGGTTGAATGTAGGTCTGCCAGTGAGTTTGATGTATTAGAGCTGCCAATGGGAGCTGCCAGTTAGTTTGATGTACGTAGCTGTCAATGAGGTTTGTAGAGAGCTACCAGTGAGTGCGATGTACATAGCTGCCAGTGAGTTCAATGTAGAGAGCTACCAATGGGTTGAATGTAGGGAGCTGCCAGTGAGTTTAAACATAGAGAACTACCAATGGGTTGAATGTAGGGAGCTGCCAATGAGTTTAATTTAGAGTGCTGCCAATGAGTTTAATGTAGGGAGCTGCCAGTGAATTTAAACGTAGAGAGATGTCAATGGGTTGAATGTAGAGAGCTGCCAATGAATTTAGTGTAGATAGCTGCCAGTGAGTATGATGTACATAGCTGCCCATGAGTTTAATGTATTAGAGCTGCCCTGGGAGCTGCCAGTTAGTTTGATGTACATAGCTGCCAATGAGTTTAATGTAGAGAGCTGCCAATGAGTTTAATGTAGGGAGCTGCCAATGGGTTGAATGTAGGAAGCTGCCAGTGAGTTTAATGTATTAGAGCTACCAATGCGAGCTGCCAGTTAGTTTGATGTACATAGCTGCCAATGAGGTTAATGTAGAGAGCTACCAGTGAGTGCGATGCACATAGCTGCCAATGAGTTTAATGTAGAGAGCTGCCAATGGGTTGAATGTAGGGAGCTGCCAGTGAGTTTAAACGTAGAGAGCTGCCAATGGGTTGAATGTAGGGAGTTGCCCATGAGTTTAATGTAGGAAGCTGCCAATGGGTTTCATGTAGAGAGTTGCCAATAAGTATTATAAATAAATATTATGTAGAGAATAGAGTACTTACTGCATTTGCCAGAACATTTCCCGAACTCTGTGCACACAGGTTTGTCTTTGAAGGTCACTGCATTGTCCTGTTGAATTTAAAAAAGTGTTAACATTTTTTTTTTACTAGTAGAAGTTAACATTTTTTTTTACTTGTAGAAGTTTAGTTACGCATCCTTTTCCCTAATCGTGGCATCTTCTGCCTTTTCAGCAACTGAATGTGCGTGGTAATAATAAATAAGTAATAATAATAATAATAATAATAATAATATAATAATAATGAAATAATAAAATAATAATAATAATAATGAAAAAGAAACCCACAAATTCAATTTGTAACTTGTTTACTTCTAAGTATTTACATTTAGTTTTACTCCACACTCAGTACTTTCAGGCCCTTCTGTGGCCCATTCTCAAGAGATGTTGGGATGTTAGCCTGGGTCAAGGCCCAGCCAGTCTTCTGGAACTTCTTCTCGTTGTGCTGTCATTTATGCGATGGCTGTTCTGGTTTTTCTTTGAGAGTTGCCAATCCCCTCTTGTCGCTCTGATATCCTGAGCTGATGGTCAATGGGATTCACCCTTGTGGTAAGGTGTGGTCACCGTAAGTCTGTTGGGCAGGAAACCTAATCTCCAGGTCAGCAGGTCAATCTTAGCTCTTTTATATATCAAAGCTCGGCTTATGGGATCTTCTGAGGTAAAACCTTTGTTTCCTTCAATTACTTTGATCTCTCTGATAAGCGCACCTTCTACTACCCTCCTCCTGTGACTAATTTTTGTTGCTTTTGTATATAAGCCTACTGTTTTTGAAATCCATCCTATGATCATTTTCCCAACAATGTCTAGCTATAGCACTGGGACCCCTGAGAGTTAAGCTGTACTGCCCTTCTATGTTTCTTGGACTCTAGTCCTTATTCCCCTACCTGATTCCCCACATATCTGTCTCCACAATTATTGCAATTGATTATGTATACCCCGCTACATCATCTGAATTACTGTCTTCTCCTTCCATTATTTTTACATACTTTTTTTTTGTTTTTTAAGGTATTATCAAAGGTATATACAAATTTATATTGACTTTCTTTCATTTTTGAAGTGATTTGTTTCATTTAGGCATAAAAGGGAGGGCAACTATTTTCTTGTTTTCTTTATTCCATGTACTCTCTACATTCGCTCTGTTAAAATATTTTTCTAGCTTTGTGAGTTGCCCTTTTCTGAACCATTCCGGGTATGCTAATGCATCGAAGCTTTTATCGATGTAATTTATTTCTTGCTCTATCTTGCAAGGGTCACACGTTCTCATTGCCCATAAGAAATAAACCTGTTAGAACCTATTTTTATATCATGACTATGAAAAGAGAAGAAATGAATATATGAGTTTTTGTTGTGTGTGGGCTTTCTATAATTGTGCTGAATTCATATCCTGTTTCTTTTCTTTCTATGAGTATGTCTAAAAAGGGCAAGTTTTATTATTGTTACTTTTCTCTAAAGTGAACTGGATATTGTTATCAAACTTATTGAGCTCATCTAGAAAAGTTTCTATTTTATTTCCATCCCCTTGCGTCTTCCTTGAGTTGATCAAATTGTGTGTCAGTGATACTTTATTTCACGTTTGAAGGACATGTTTACAACAGAAATATGGAGTAGCTATGGGGTCCCTCATTATCACCTATACTCGCTAACATCTATATGGAATATTTTCGAAACTAATCTAGTTCCTAATGTGAATGTCCCTGACTTAAAACTGCAAGGATGGTGGAGATACGTGGATGATATTTTTGCTATTCTGCAAGGGGATGGAAATAAAATAGAAACTTTTCTAGATGGAGCTCAATAAGTTGATAACAATATCCAGTTCACTTTAGAGAAGTAACAATAATAAACTGCCCTTTTTAGACATACTCATAGAAAGAAAAGAAACAGGATATGAATTCAGCACATATAGAAAGCCCACACATACAAACTCATATATTCATTTCTTCTCTTTTCATAGTCATGATATAAAAATAGGGGTTCTAACAGGTTTATTTCTTAGGGCAATGAGAACGTGTGACCCTTGCAAGATAGAGCAAGAAATAAATTACATCGATAAAAGCTTCGATGCATTAGCATACCCGGAATGGTTCAGAAAAGGGCACTCACCAAAGCTAGAAAAAATATTTTACAGAGCGAATGTAAGAGAGTACATGGAATAAAGAAAAACAATAAAATAGTTGCCCTCCCTTTTATGCTAAAATGAAACAAATCACTTCAAAAATGAAAGAAAGTCAATATAAATTTGTATATACCTTTGATAATACCTTAAAAAACCAAAGTATGTAAAAATAAATTGGAAGGAGAAGACAGTAATACAGATGATGTAGCGGGGGTATACATAATCAATTGCAATAATTGTGGAGACAGATATGTGGGGGAATCAGGTAGGGGAATAATGGACTAGAGTCCAAGAACATAGAAGGGCAGTACAGCTTAACTCTCAGGGGTGAGTGCTATAGCTAGACATTGTTGGGAAAATGACCATAGGATGGATTTCAAAAAACAGTAGGCTTATATACCAAAAGCAACAAAATTAGTCACAGGAGGGTAGTAGAAGGTGCGCTTATCAGAGAGATCAAAGTAATTGAAGGAAACAAAGGTTTTACCTCAGAAGATCCCATAAGCCGAGCTTTGATATTAAAAGAAGCTAAGATTGACCCTGCTGACCTGGAGATTAGGTTTCCTGCCCAACAGACTTACGGTGACCACACCCTTACCACAAAGGTGAATCCCATTGACATCAGCTCAGGATATCAGAGCGATCAAGAGGGGATTGGCAACTCTCAAGAAAACCAGAACAGCCATCGCATAAATGACAGCACAACGAGAAGAAGTTCCAGAAGACTGCTGGGCCTTGACCCAGGCTAACATCCAACATCTCTTGAGAAATGGGCCACAGAAGGGCCTGAAAGTACTCGAGTGTGGAGTAAAACTAAATGTAAATACTTAGAAGTAAACAAGTTACAAATTGAATTTGTGGGTTTCTTTTTCAATATTCAGAAGAAAACTGAAAGAAGTTTTTGTTTGGTTTAATAATAATATAATAATAATAATAATAATAATAATAATAATAATAACAATAATGATATTTTATTAAAAATAATGGCAGAATTCACAGAATTGATTTTATATAAAGTCCTTCATTCTCCTAATAACTTGTCCTTCTGGGTTTGTTCCTATGTTCATAAATTTATTGTTCATGTATGAACTCCGTTCTTTACTAATAAATTAAATTTAAATTTGTTTCTTGCCACCTATTAACGAGTAGGTATATATTAATTTATTTATCGTATATGATATGATATGCGCACACATTTCTATTCCCATTGACTTCTGGTTGTATTAAGCTTTTAAATTTCCACTTTCATTCACAATTAGGACTTTTTCATTCATAAATTTCAGTAAACTCTTACGGTGCTCAAGTAGGTGTATGCCTCTTAGCCGTCGTCTCTTATGTCACATTTGTCTTGTTTCGCCAGAGGACCATCTTTTCTCAGATCATCTTCTCTTGGCCACTATTCCTCTTTGATGAAAGATATCTTGCAAAACCAAACAAGTAATTGAATTACAGTTACCATCCAAATTCTGCATCTGCTAGTCAACACATCAAAACATCATACCACCGTCAACTGTCGCTTTGCGCATCCTTCGTAGATGATTAAATTCTGCAAGATTAAATCTCTCTCTCTCTCTCTATCATTCTAATTTGGTGGTAGTGCAGTGATTTCGTCGCTAGTAGACCAAGACTCCCCTAGAACACCGTTTTAGAGTCCCTAGGCGTTGCCACTACAGTAGTCTCCCATTAGACTTGCCCAGTGAATTCGGTTTTAAAAGTGACTATCGAAAATTAAATAATGAAGGGGCTTAAGTTTGTTTGTTTGTTTGTATGGTGTTATTACGTTGCATGGAACCAGTGGTTATCTAGCAACGGGACCAACGGCTTTACGTGACTTCCGAATCACGTCGAGAGTGAACTTCTATCACCAGAAATACACATCTCTCACTCGTCAATGGAATGGCCGAGAATCGAACCCGCGACCACCGAGGTGGGACGCAAACACCATACCAACCACGCCACTGAGGCGCTTGAAGGGGCTTAAGGAACCAGACGAAAGGTAAATGGTAAACTTACTTCCTCCACCTGGGCAGAGATGGGACGCGGAAAAAAAGTCGGATTTTTCCAAGTGAGTGACCCCCATGGGTATAGTGTATTCCCGTTGGGAATGACCGTAAAGACGTAAGCAAAAGACTGTAAGTGTCATAAAGATTATGATCCACAAGAAATATTAGCCCGAAAACCCTTTGGGGTCACTACCTAGGAAAGATCCCCCAAAAAAACCTAACCCAGAAAATCCCCAGTAGGAAATTATTTTACACCATGACTGACCTCATCCAGATCGTTGGTTAAGTCGTAGTATCTCCAAGAAGAGTCAGTGGTGATGAGGGTCTTGTTATCGCTGCCATCGCAAAGGGCCGACGACAAGATCTCGCAGGTGGCTCCTGGTTTCTGGAAAATTAACAAGATGAAATAGACTCAAGAAAAGTGATTCAGATTCAGTAAGCAGAAATACTGAAGGAAATTACAAATTCTTTATTCTGGAAAGCAGCGCATGAAAGGGACATCAAAACAGTGATGAATTGGAACTATTCAACGGAAGTGACTTTCCTTTTTATCTTGGGTTCCTTGATATACAAGTTATGCTAAGTGTAAAAACTCTTGTGAAAATATTTCGAAGGATTGCAAGTGTTAAAGTTTCCAATGAAGAGTGAAAAGAACTCTAGACGCTAAAGAGGTCATTGAGTATCTGTTGAATGTGGTCAGTTGATTATCATGTTTCTAGCAAAATGGAAGATTGAATTTATATAGAAAATATGAATATTCTAAATGAAAAAGCCACATTACTCTGCTGAGATTTGCAAAGAAATCCGATTTCTACATTTGTTGACTAATCCCAAGAAATAAAGGAGTGGTAAATACCTGTACTGTTTTTCATTTAGATTTCTTGTTAAAAGGTGACTTTAATTTCTGAGGTGATATGAAGAAAATTTGACATGTCATTCGGCAGAGGTTGATGAATTAAACGTCAAGAAGTTTCAGGCGACCAGACTTGTTACATGGAGTCTTCAGTTGTCCACTGAAACGTAATTATTTAACCGAAGAAACCAAAATCGAAACCGAGGAAGTTTGTTATATAACTTACGTGAAAATTGAAAGCTCTGCACCTGTCGCTAACAGCAGCGTTCAGATCGCTGCAGGTCATTATGCAAGAAAGTACCCCACGGTCAGCCTTGACGGTTGCAGTGACGTTGCCATCCAAACGTCCCACTCGTGAGAGAGAATTTGCGAACATCACACAAGAACCACCCACTGCCAGGGTAGCTAAAATAAGACACTGCCAAATTCTGAACATCGAATTCCCGTCCATGGGTCCTTCTCACACCTGAGATAGATAAAACGCGATACCTCAGATCGATTATATAAAGCAGCTTCCTTTTTTTGGAGTTCATATAGCATGACAGGATTCTTGAAGGTTTTCTACTGACGAAACACCAAAGTATTAGACGTATTTTGGGTTAACATAGCCTTGTGCTGGCACATTCTCTTGCTCCTAGACAGTTACACTAAGCCCCAATATACACAGAGCTTTTTGCAAAGATTCCATGAGAATTTCTAGGTTTATACTGGCAAAACTCTTATGGAACCAGCTATGCTACTTCCTATGGAGAAAGATTTTCCCTTAGGAAACCATTTTTTTTTTGGATGCTAGTGACACCCACTGAAAATGTGCAATGCTTAAAAATAACTTACAAGGTATAAATATTTTTTAAAATCGAGAATTTAGAGCTTTTAGTACTTCCACACTACAAAATTACATGTGAATTCAAGCCCGTAACTCAACACAGAACATATAACAAACAGGTGAAGGACATATCAACGAAAGCGCCTCAGTGACGTGGTCAGTTTGGTCTTGGTTCTTGGGCATTTCATTGATTGGTCAGAGATGTGTCTTTCTGGTTCGGAAGTCACGTAAAGCCGTTGGTCCTGATGGTGAATAACCACTGGTTCCATGCAACGTAAGAACATACGAACAAGACAAGTCAACGAGCGTAGGTCTAATACTGAATGATATCTCAAAAGGCAGTGGCTAGGACTGCCAACAAGTCGTTAATTTGTTTTAATTTTACTTGTGATTGTTTTGCCTCAAGTTACTGAAAGGTTTATGACGTGCTTTGCTACAGTGTGGACGCACTCTTGAGGTATCATATGGCCTGTTTTATGTTCATAGTTCTTCTGAGAACAAAGCCAGGAGATCACATTGTTCAGTGAAGTGGTTCAGAGAACGCCCTATTTTAAAATACCCAGTTCATAAACTTGGTTCATTGTGTTCGTATACTCTGATGGAGGCGGTGTAAGTATATATATATATATATATATATATATATATATATATGATATATATATATATATATATATATATATATATATATATATATATATAGTGTGTGTGTTTATATGTGTGTATATGTATATAATATGTATTTATGTATATGTACACGTATAAGTTATGAATTCCTGTAAAACTTACCAAGTAGACGAAAGGTTATCAGGTATCAGCAAGCAGGTGTATCGACGTACTGACCTCTCCAGCTATTCCTTAAAAACTAACTGTAATCATAGAGACTAGGTAAACTTGGAGGCACGTAAGGGATTTATGATAAAACAGTGCACCATCAATCTTCCGTATGTGAAGATGCCACTCTTGAATCCACGACCACTAAGCATTGCTATTCATGTTTGGTGGACTGTACTTTAGACCCCTAGCGTTAAATTTTTTTTTTTTTCTTTTTTTTTTTTTTTTGTGAACTTGGATCCGTTTCGTGAACTGCTATGAAACGTGAAGTATAATTATAAGTCGACCCAAAACCTTTTGGTACATTGTTGTCTTCCCAAGAGCGAGGAAGCATTCTTTAGTGTTTATGATTGTCCGCAGAACGTAAATCGGTTTGATAAGTCGCTGCTCAAAGAGAAAATAATGTACTAAGCGGTGCCATAAAATTTTACATGTCGTATTCGTATTCAAAGTTTTTTTTTTTTTATTTTTATTTTTTTACTGTAGCATTCCAGCAAGTTCTGGTAAGAACCGAGATATTTTTGGTAAATTTTATACTATACATGAAACGCCACAAGTTTATTTTTCTTTTTTTTACTAAAATCATGTCGTTTCTGCCGTTAAAATTTAATATAAAGTATTATTATTATAATAATAATAATAATATTAAAGTGGCAAATACAATTTTTAGCGGTAATTGGAATCGGTATATAAAATTTACGTCAAAGCCAAGCTCTTGGCCCTATGAGGTCATTCAGCGCTGAAAATAAGGTTGAAACAACTGTTAGGAGAGAGTGGAAGGTAATACGGGAGGAAGAGAATATGAAAGGAGGTAGAGTAAAAGGGATGAAAGGTGTTGCACCCAACGGCCACAAAGGGACCCTGCAAAGGACCTTAAGCAATGCCTACAGTGTACAGCGTGAGGTGTACTGACGGAATTATTCCTCAATGGGGCTCGTATCGATGGTGTTCTATTATGTCGTTCATTTTAGAAACCGTTTTCACGTTTATTTCAATAAAAAACTAGTAAAAAAAGGCACCGTAATTTCTTCAGCGCAATCGAATTTTCTTAAACTTTCAGCCACGGCCCAGTGGTGGCCTGTCCTATAGCGTTGCCAGTTGCACGATCATGGCTAACTTTCACCCAAAAATAATATTAAAAACTATTGAGGTTAGAGGGCTGTAATTTTGTATTTTTGATGATTGGAGGGTGGATATCAACATACCAATTTGCAGCCCTCTATCCTCAGCCATTCTTTAACCTTTGAACAAAAGGAACTGGTCATATATATTAATCTGTATAAATAGTATTACTATATATATTATATATATACATATATATATATATATATATATATATATATATATATATATGTATATATATATATATATAAAGGTTTTTGCCACGAAAGGAAAAATGAAAAGCGAGATAGCCAAGCACTTTCGGTCTAGTGCGACCCTTTACTCAGTTGTGCCTGAGTAAGGGTCGCTCTAGACCGAAAGTGCTTGGCTATCTCGCTTTTCATTTTTCCTTCGTGGCAAAAACCTTTATTTATACATATCATCACGTTTTATATACTTCGTGATGAAGTTATTCATATATATAATATATATATATATATATATATATATATATATATATATATAATTTAGACATCCAAACAGACCTTTCAGAATTGACAAACCACACGCTCAATTCTGTAGGAGGCGGCTCCATCCAGTTCGTATGATAACCCCTAGAGGGCACGTTGGCACAGTGCGCAAATTTATAACAAAGGCACAATGACCATTGATCCGATTCCCAGTTAGAAAAATTGCCCCCCGAAATAAAAGTCATTGATGAAAAAACGACAATAAATATTTTTGTGTTCACACGAACATATAGGGCGCTTGTTTGTATCAAGTCCGTGGTCAAGTTAATGACAGTATCATGAAGTCCCATAACTTAACATGGGGGGGGGGGGGGGGGGGTGGGGGGGGGTGTGTTGATGGCTGGGGAGGGGGCGTCCTGTATAATAAAAAAAAATTGTTCACCACAATCCTTGTATGATGATTGATAACTTCTGTTTCGCCGAGACCTGTCGTGACTCTTTGGAGGAACCGAGGTGAAAATCATCATAAATTTCAGTCATCCTTACTGTCTTTCAGTGCTAACCTTTTGCTTCGTTCCCAAACTCGTAAATTTGCTCTGTTTCTATAGATTCAATGCGGGCGAGACGTGGTTAACTATTATCGTCCTTTTGCCCTTTCAGTGGCGTTCGTGGTAAAGATGGGCGTGGAAATTATCGTTCTCTTTCATCAGAATAGGAGGATGTTATTGTTCTTTTTAGTGACATATTTTTTTTTGTCTTTTTAGGGAGGAAGGGGTGCGGGATTTCAGAGAAATTTTTCATGATTATTATATTATGTCGACGTTGTTCTTACTTCCCTCCTCGAGAGCGTTCAGCGGGCTTTCCGCCAATGTATATATCTTGTAATATCATATTTTATGTACTTTTGTATTTTGTGTTATATGTCCCGCAAGAAAACAAATCGGGTTTCGCCGACCCACTTTTACACTCTCGCGGGTCGGAAACCACATTTCCGCACGCATACTGTATATTTGAATTTCCCTTACCTGTAATAAACTTACGGGCTGCTCTGTGAGCAAGAGCCCGTGCTGACACAAGGTCAGCTTAATCAAAAACAACAACAACTGTAATAAAGTCAGTACACTACTACCTGCCTCTTTGTCCACACCTCACAGTGTTTCTTTAAACATGAGGTGGAATTTAACAGCTTCAAAAAAGTTAAATTTTCGTAATCGCTAATTGCTAAGCTCGTCCAGCTAGCTGAATTTTGCAGAAAGCTCCATTTTCGTCATCATCATCGTCATTCGTAGCCATTTCGAAGATATGGGTCCTCGATATAAATAGGTAGCTACACTTTATCATTGTTTTAACAAGTTTTTCGCATTTTTAATTAGAAAAAATACTGCCAACGTTATAAAACCTAAATACATCTGCAACTGTCTGTATTGCCAATTTAATCATTGTAATATGATTTTATTTTGATAAGCGGGTACGGGTTTCCAATGAGAAAATCAAACGAATATTGAAGTCCTCGGTGTAGTTCGTTTTCTATAATGCCTATGATATATAGAAAACGATAATTTTATTGTGGGACACTTAGCAAAAATACTATGGTACCTCGGCTGACAAAGCTTTCATAAAAAAAAGAAAAAAAATCAAGATTGTACGAAATTTCTTCGTTGTATTTCCGGGGATAATGCAGTTGGAAATTAAAACCACATTTTCTCTATTTTCCGAGTTTTATAAAGTTTACGGAAGCTGGGAATCCCAATTTTTAGTGTTTTAAAGTAATATATGCCAGAAAGAGCGGTCTAAAGTAGAAATAGAACCTGGAATAATTGAAATTATTTTAACGTGTTGTTGGACACTTGCAACTAACGAAAAATATTATGCCTCTATGCTTGTGCTTGTATAATAACTAAAAAAAACACAGTTTTTTTAATTCTGTAGGCTAAGAAAGTGTAGGTCTTTGCTTTAAAGGGATTTGAATATAAATTGAAATAGTTTCAATCGAAGCTTCCAATGTCATTCTGTAACATGATTTTACATGGCATATCTACGAATAACTTTGTTAAGTAACGTTTACTGGTCTAATAATATATCTTTAGTGTTTAGTCTTTGTAATATGCAACGTCTACTGGTCTATATCTGGGTTTTGTAATACAATCACCACAGTATCTGGCTTTCATACTGTTATTACAATCAGCACTGTCTTTGGGTTTCAATACTGTTCTTTTTTTTTCAAATCAAAGTATCACGTATTTTATAGCACAATTTCATTGTTTCACTTATTATTTTCTGCGATTCTGTAATTCCTCTGACATAATTTTTGAGCTGTTTTACCTCATTTACCATAAGACTCCATTTTATTTTCTTTACGAACTCCTTTTTTTTTCCTTGCCTGTGAAAGATGGCTACACATAGCTACCTGTATCTTTATCCCTTGTATAGGTAATATAAAGATGTGCATGTCAATAAAATAAAGGGTGTCGGTTGCATTAATTGATTTGTTAAAATGCATTGAAGGTTACGTTTGTTCTTTGTCAATGACAGATTCACGTTCATAAAGTAAATCAAGGGCTGCGTTCAGTAGTTCATTGCAATCATTAAAACAGTGATGAATTAATAAATCACTATTAAAACATCAAGAAGCGTGTGAGTGCGAGGATATATGTAGTTCCTTAAAAAAACTTAATCACAGACTCCTGGGTCGACACTCGTACTTATAATAATGGCCACGCCTGTCTCATTCCTTTTACTGTCCCCCTGTTCATATTCTCTTCCTTCCACCTGACTTTTCACCCACTCGAACAATCGTTTCAAAAGTGCAGCTGCGAGGTTCCCCTCCCCCCGCCCCCCACCCGTTGCATCTTTCAAACCTTCTTGCTGTTAGTTTTGCTTTCAGCGCCGAATGACCTCGTAGCTCCCAACGCTTGGCCTTTGGAGAAATTCGGTACTGTAATATATTCTATCCAATCATCATTTAGCGTTGACATCTCACCCGTTTGGATGAGCCACTGGAATTTGGAAAAAGGCTTTAAAAGGTGAATGTTTTTCCCCAATCAAAACATCGTTTATGTTAGGAAAATGAAGATAAGTGTCTTTTTAGTTACCATGCAAAGCTGAAGTTAATGCAGCAAACGTGTCCCCACCGAATAGTATTTGAAATTTGTTAAAAAAAAAACGTAGAATACATTTGAGTCAAGTTGCAAAGAGACATCTTGAATTGCCAGGTAAAAGATTCATCGAGTATTTTGAAGATTAACGTTACGTACAACACCTGTTATTAAGGGCTGACGAAATACTTCTAATCGCGCCCGTGTGTTTCAAGAATCTTCGAAGGTTCAAAACGATTTCTGACCCTCATTCGTGACAAATCGTCCCGTCGTCGTCCAAAGCAAACCAGGCAACGTCACTGGGGCTATAATTGAGGCTCTAATAGCTTTGTTTTTCTCGGCCCACAGATAAGAAAAAGAAAGGAGGAACGCCTTTCTCGGAATTGGGTGGGCAATTAGAAATGGAAAACGGACGCCCAGGAAAGTCATAATATAATTTCCAGGGGAAACATTTCCACGGGACCATTATGGTTCTGGTCGACGCGGGACAGTGGTTGCTTACAAATGCTCGAAAGAGAGAGACACACTTGAAACTAAAACAATGCGGTTAAAATTGATCGAAATTTTTCTTTTTCGGTTTTTGCCATGACTAGCATATGAATTGACATGGTCTCTCTCCCAAATTTTACACCGTTCTCTCTCTCTCTTCTCTCTCTCTCTCTCTCTCTCTCTCTCTCTCTCTCTCTCTAGGCCTATCTCTTGTTAAATCTTGAATTCATGGTCAAACGACTGCTCACATCCCCGTTTTGTCTTAATAGATTCTGTCGGTGTTACCTCAACTGAGATTATGTTTTTGGTTGCATTGGGTTGTGTCTTGTTATCAGTAGGATTACGCAAAAATGCATGCTTGCACTTTCATGGAGTTATTATCAAAAGATGGCCCTCGTAATTGACAATAAATGACAGGATTTCGGGAAGGGGAGGAATAAAACTGTAATAGCCAAGGGACCCTTTGGATGGTGGGATCCAGGTACACTAAATCAACTGTTTGTACCGTTGTAGATTATAGTGATAATTATATTACTACTGCAGAGAGTTACACTGGGGTGTATGTAAATGTTTTTTTTTTGCGGTTGGGGGGGGGGGGGGCGGGGGGCGGTCTTGATAATTCACTTTTTCTGGCCAATATAAATAATGTTTTTTTTAATCCACTCACTAATTTTTTTTCTATCCTGGGACATACATCAATTAACATGTTTGTCATTGTGTATGTTATTTAAAACCCTTAAAAGAAACTTGACTTAAAGCTTCGTATATATCAAATACGACTGATACTGATAAGGAATCAACACTTCATACATCGAATCTAAAGGTGGTCATATATGTGTTATATATATAACATATATACACGTGTGTAATACACACACACGCACACACACACTCACATCATATACGTATAGATTTATGACTCATATCGATATCGAACCCAGGTCTTTCAAATGCAAGGCAAGAGCGCTGCCAACTGCCAATTAAAAGACCTGGGTTCAATCCCGATGTGAGTCAGAAATTCACTTCTGTTCCACCTGTGAATGTGTAATATCTTTATATATATATATATATATATATATATATATATATATATATATATATATATACGTATATATATATACATATATACATCGAGCTACAATGTCCTTTAATATCTAATTCGCTCTACCTCGGAATTAATATATTTTCATATATGCTTAACCGAAGGGGAATTTTTTTCTCGATAATAGATTTGCCTGGTCCTGGGCGCGGACCCAGGAAGGCATTCAAATCCAGGAACGTCAGTGAAGCTTTTACCTACCCCACCACCGCGATGTATGTATATGAATCACGGTAATGTGATATGACATATATATAATATATATATATATATATATATTAATATATATATATATATATATATATATATATATATATTGTCAGGTTGTATGAGTTGAAACAACCTTGTTTTTAATTGTTTAACTGCCCTCTCTTGCTTAGTGTCGGGAGACGACACTAAACAGGAGAGGGTCCCAGTCTGGTTTTAGAAAGAATAGCAAGTGGTTCATAACAACAACACCTGGTCGACACCAGCGCTGCAGCAGTTTCCTGAGGATCACCTTCTTGTGGGTGATGGAAGCTGCAGCAGTTTCCTGAGGATCACCTTCTTGTGGGTGATGGCAGCTGCAGTAGTTTCCTGAGGATCACCTTGTTGGAGGACGATGGCAATTTGAACAGGTTTGAAGCGTCACTGGGGTGATCAAACTCAATTACTCGAAGAGGTCTTCACTGCATCATGTTTTGGTCACTACTGCTGCTGGTTGAGCAAAAGGCTCTTCTTGTGTTTTGTCATTGTTTTTCTTTATCACAGTCCTCCAATTCGACTGGGTGGTATTTACAGTGTGGGGCTCCGGGTTGCATCCTGCCTCCTTAGGAGTCCATCACTTTTCTTACTATGTGTGCCGTTTCTAGGATCACACTCTTCTGCACGAGTCCTGGAGCTACTTCAGCGTCTAGTTTTTTTAGATTCCTTTTCAAGGATCTTGGGATCGTGCCTAGTGCTCCTATGATTATGGGTACAATTTCCACTGGCTTATCCCATATCCTTCTTATTTCTATTTTCAGATCTTGATACTTATCCATTTTTTCCCTCTCTTTCTCTTCAACTCTGGTGTCCCATGGTATTGCGACATCAATGAGTGATACTTTCTTCTTGACTTTGTCAATCAACGTCACGTCTGGTCTATTTGCACGTATCACCCTATCTGTTCTGATACCATAGTCCCAGAGGATCTTTGCCTGATCGTTTTCTATCACTCCCTCAGGTTGGTGCTCGTACCACTTATTACTGCGAGGTAGCTGATGTTTCTTGCACAGGCTCCAGTGGAGGGCTTTTGCCACTGAATCATGCCTCTTTTTGTACTGGTTCTGGTGCCGGGCATTCGCTTGCTATGTGGTTTATGGTTTCATTTTTCGTATTGCACTTCCTACATATGGGAGAGATGTTATTTCCGTCTATCGTTCTTTGAACATATCTGGTTCTTAGGGCCTGATCTTGTGCCGCTGTTATCATTCCTTCAGTTTCCTTCTTTAGCTCTCCCCTCTGTAGCTATTGCCATGTGTCATCGCTGGCTAGTTCTTTAGTCTGTCTCATGTATTGGCCGTTCATTGGTTTTTGTGCCAGTCCCCTGTTCTTTCTGTCATTCTCCTGTCTCTGTATATTTCTGGGTCTTCGTCTACTTTTATTAGTCCTTCTTCCCTTGCACTCTTTAGCCACTCGTCTTCACTGGTTTTCAGATATTGCCCCAGTGCTCTGTTTTCGATGTTGACGCAGTCCTCTATACTTAGTAGTCCTCTCCCTCCTTCCTTTCATGTTATGTATAGTCTGTCCGTATTTGCTCTTGGGTGTAGTGCTTTATCCCTTCAGTTCTCGTTACTTTGCCTTTTTGTATGTTGACTAGGGCGCATTTTTCTATTCCAAACTCCATCCTGATGTCCCCAGATACAATCCTTACAGTCTGGATTAGGGTATCTATTTCCTTGATGCTCTTACCATACAGCTTGATGTCGTCCATGAACATCAGATGGTTGATTCCGTTGCCTCTTTTCTTGAGTTGGCACCCGGCATCCATCTTCTGTAGTACTTTTGTCATGGGAATCATGGATACTACGAAGAGTAGTGGGGACAGTGAGTCGCCCTGAAAGATCCCTCTCCTGATATTAACCTCTGCTAGTCTTATTCCAGAGCTTGTAAGTATTGTATTCCAGCTGGTCTTTTGTAACCCTACACTTCCTTCTGCAGCCTTTTTGTTGGTGGGGCATGGTGTTTGTCTCCTCTAGGTAGTTGTATAGCCTTTCACCGATGATACCTGTTAGTAACTTCCACATTATTGGTAGGCAGGTGATAGGCCTGTAGTTACAGGTTATATTTCCCTTACTCTTGTCTTTTTGTACTAAGGATGTTCTTCCTGTGGTCATCCATTTGGGTGCATGGTGATTTGTGATACAATGCTGGAGTTGTTCTGCTATTCGTGGGTGTAGGGACTTGAAGTTTTTGAGCCAGTATCCATGGACTTCATCGGGACCTGGGGCTTTCCAGTTTGGCATTTTCTTTAATTGGTGTCTGACTGTGTCTGTCGTGATCTCTGTGAATCTTTGTTTTATTCTCCCTGTTTCTTCTTCCTTGACTTCCTGGAGTCATGTTGCATGTTTGTTGTGTGATACCGGATTGCTCCATATGTTTTCCCAGAGTCTCTTACTTGGTTCGGCTTCAGGAATTTCTTGGTGGTTGTCTTCCCCTCTTAATTGGCTGTATAGTCTTTTCTGGTTGGTTCCGAATAGTTTGTTCTGTTGGTATCCCTTATTCCTGTTCATGTACCGTTGGATTTTATGTGCTTTGGCCTTAAGCCTCTGTTTTACATCTTCTATTGTGTTGTTTAGTCCCCTCTCTTGTACTTTGTATTTCTCGTTGAGTTCCTCCCTTTTTTTCTTGCTTCTTAGCCTTTTTTCAGCCATCTCTTTCAGTTAACTCAAGTCAGATCTCATCACCATGATTTGCTTTTCTAGACGCCTTTTCCAAGGAGGTTGCTGTTTTGGTTTCTGTTGGTGTTGGTGTTCGGATCCCCATCAGTTCTGCTACTAATCTTGCTCCTGCATATGCCAAGTTATTTGTTTCTGTGATACTGGTGGTGTGTATTATGGCCATTATTTCATTGACCTCACTTGTTTTCTCCCTTAATTTCTTGGTGTTGTAGGCTTTCATGGAGGGGATCTTTGTTCTCTCTGTATCTGGCTCCATCCATTGTCTAATCTTTTCTACCCATTCCGTCCTCTCTGTTACTTCGTCGGTGTTTCTTCGTGTGTCGTTGTTTGATACCTTATCATCCCTGTCATCTTCTGTGGCATCGTCTCTCAGTTCGTCTTCGTGTAATTCGTTGTCGTGTGACATTTCCCTTTCCAGTTCTTCTCTTTATGTTGGGGAAAGCTAGTTCTTTTTCTTTATGTTCCTTACTTGGTCTGCTAGCCTCTGCTCTGTTTGGGGGGTGTTATTCCTCTCATTCCAGATGTTGACCAACCTTCTTCGATATCCTCACTCCGTCGGGTTGCTTCTGATATAGCACCTCTATATTTCCTTATTTTCTTCTCTTGTCCATTTCTTCCTTTGGTTTGCTTCTGTAGCTCCAATCTCAGGCTGTTGGTTACTGTCGTTGTGGTGGTCAGTTGCTGGATGACGACCTCCAAGTACCTGACCGTCTTCCCCTCCAATTGGGTTGAATACCTGGCTGCCGGACGAAGCTCCTCTGTTGCCAGAGGTTCCATTTACGTCGTTGTCGTTTATTCCTTCATTTGCTAACATCATAGCTGAGTTTTGCTATTTAACCCATAGCTGGACCCTACCCCATCAGGGATAGGTACTCATTTACAGCTGAGTAGACTGAGGAAATTGTGGTAAAGATCCTTTCCCAAGGAATCAACGCCGAGGAGAGCGGTCACCCATCCAACGACTGACCAGCCTCAATGTTCCTTAACCTGTCAATTGACGGCCTAACCCACTCTGCCACGGCCGCCCCATTTATTTTAGTTATTAATTGAATTATTATTATTTGTTATTATTATTCTTATAAAAAATCCTCATAGTAGCACGAGTCTTTAAATGGAGAAGCAAATCCATAGTTATGTAAATGTACATATATTTAAATTTAAAAAACAGCTATCCTTGCTGTTTTTTAAATTTAAAATATACGTACATTTACATAACTGTGGATTTGCTTCTCCATTATTATTATTATTATTATTGTACTTAGGAAGTTTTTAATAAAGTATATTAATATTAATATTAATATTATTATTAATATTAATATTAATTAATATTAATAATTAATATTATATTAATATTAATAATTAATATAATATGATATTGATGTTGATTGTTTGATGTTGATGTTGATGTTGAGTGATGTTGATATTGATATTGTTATATTATATATATTATATATATATTATATTCTTAATATTAATTATTAATAATTAATTAATAATATATATAATATAATAATATTAATATATATTATTATTAATATTAATATTAATATTAATATTAATATTATTAATATATTGAGCAGTATGTACCTCTAGTTTATCATTGACTGATAGAAAAGAAGTTAGAGCCCTGTTTGTGTTTATTGAAATGACCGAATTACTGTCATTGCTTATTATGCTACTTAACTTTGATTTATGTTGATAACCATTCATTTGTTTCGCTGTGCATTCCAAAAACCTGGACTCATAAAGTATGTAAAATATTTATATAAAATAAACTAGGTTAAGGTACTTTGGTATTTTCTTTAACACCCACCCCTTTGGTTGTTACAGTTCGTCAGTCCATTCCAGTCCTATTTTGTTTAGTGTTTTATGAACCTGATCCTCATGAAAGTAAGTTAACATGACAACATATATATATATAATATATAATATATATATATATATATATATATATAATTATCTAATAATATATATAATATATCGAGCTACAATGTCCTTTAATATCTAATTCGCTCTACACCTCGGAATTAATATATTTTCATATATGCTTAACGGAAGGGGAATTTTTCTCGATAATAGACTTGCCTGGACAAGGGCGCGAACCCATGGATCCTTTCAAATCCAGGAACGTCAGTGAAGCTTTTACCTACTACACCACCGCGAGAGGTAAAAGCTTCACTGGCGTTCCTGGATTTGAAAGGATCCATGGGTTCGCGCCCTGGTCCAAGCAAGTCATTATCGAGAAAAAATTCCCCTTCGGTTAAGCATATATGAAAATATATTCCCCAGGTAGAGCGAATTAGATATTAAAGGACATTGTAGCTCGATATATGTATATGAATCACGGAAATGTGATATGACTTATATATATATATATATATAATATATATATATATATACGATATATATATATATATAATATTATATATATATTTAATATATATATAATAAATTAACGTATATAATATATATATTATATATATCTATATATATATATATATATATATATATAATTATATATATATATAAATTAAACATATATAATATATATCAATGCATTTGCCAAAGCATTGCAGAGCACCGAAGAAAAACGGTTTTCACCGAAAGCAACATTTTTCGAGCTCTTGGTCGATCCGATACGAAAGGCCTTTATTTTATTTTTATTTTTGTTTCTTTTTAGAGCTTCAAAACAAGGCAATAACCGATAAACTCCTCTAGACTACCCGAACAGTTATTTCAAGCGAAAAGACGCCTCATGCTTGGGCTGAATGTATTTACTTGCACATTCAGCTTGTTTCGGGCCTCGTGTAACCCATTGCTGCTTGCATCCACACGCGAAGGTTTACTGCATGGTCCAGTAATTATTGTTATTTAAAAGGCAGTTTTTTTTAAGCAGTTTTTGAACTTTTTTTTTTAACGAGGCAGTTATTAAATTGTTAAACCAGTTTGTTTTTACGAGGCAGTTTGTTAAACCTGTTTTTTGTAATTTTAAGAGGCAGGTTGTGTATTATTTTTTATTTTACGAGGCAGAATGATTTTTGTAATTGAACATTTTTTGTCATGATGGATGACATTTTTCTTGATAATTTGATCGCTGTTACGAAATAACCATTTAAGGGAACAAGTCAGGTATTACGGTTGCTAATCAGTGATGGCTAACTTCACTAAATGAGAGTTCCATAATATTGATACAGTACGGTACTATTCCAAAGAGAGGCAGTCATTGCAAGCATGCGAATCTTTACGGTCCGAAAACTCCAAAATTAGGTACTGTATATATACACACTATATATATATATATATATATAATATATATATATATATATATATAGATAGATATATATATATATATTAGATTTATATATATAGATATATATAATATATATATATATATATATATATATATATATATATGTATGGTATATATATATATATATATATATCTATATATATATATATATATATATATATATATACATACATATATAATATATATATATATATATATATATATATATATATATATATATATATACATACATATATATATATATATATATATATATATATATACATATATATATAATATATATATATATATATATATATATATATATATATATATATATATATATTACCTGCTAAGTTTTCATAATTTATCCAATGTGCGAGAGCGTCTACTCAGAGAGAGAGAGAGAGAGAGAGAGAGAGAGAGAGAGAGAGAGAGAGAGAGAGAGAGAGAGAGAGAAATCGTTGTTGGACAGGAGTAGCTAACAAAAGCTAGTCTGTGGAAGACATAATCTTGTCGTCTTCCAACGTTTGTTGTATGGTCGACGAAGCCAAGGAGATAAAATGCGAGTATTCCTTATGAAACCAGTCCCACGCTAAGCCGATTGGCAGCCTTTTCCCAGCCCGGGGAAGCCGATCCAGATGAAAGTTTCACGCGGATCTTGTCGCCCGAGTAGTGACATAAGTACTGGAGGAGAACGAGAGGTAAAACAGAAGATTACTACCGCCTCCTTCTGGTTCGGTAACTATCAGTTTATGTGAAAAATGGGGTCACATTTAGTACCCTTGGGTATGAACATAAGAGCACGAATAAAACTGAATGTCATAAACAAGACATAATCATAGACAAAAACATAAATATAAAGGCGGAACCAGTCCGCGGTAGTAGTCTTCAGTTTTACTAGATGAGGCACCCTCCTGTAATGACTAGAAAAAAAGGGGGGAGGGGGGAAATTAAAAATTAAGTTGGAAAAATATTTGATTAGGTTAAAAAATGTCTGATTTTTTTTATCTGATTAATAACTTTTTTTGTTCTTTTTCTTTTCATTCGTATATATCAATGTTACAAAAATCCACCCTGCTGATATTGAGAGGCGAAAGCCCCTTTTCTCCGTCCGCCTCTTAAAGGCCTCCTCCCTTTTAAGCGAAGGACAAAAAAAAAAAAAAAAAAAAAGAAAATAGCCCAGAGCTTTTGTCTCTCTCACAACAACTCTCAGCCCTACGACTTTGCCTACATTGGGACGGATCGGCTCCCTTTTATTTCACTTTGTTTGTTCTCCGGAAAAAAAAAAAAAATCTTCCTTCGTGGTTTTGTAGAAAACTAGGGATATCCGAATTACTTCTCGCGAACTGAGTTGTTTTTTTGTTTGTGTGTGTGTGTGTGTTTTTTTTTAATTGTCCTTGTTGCTTATATTTGTGGTTCAGTGGAGGTGTTGTGAAAGTGAAATATGATCTGAATAAGCGTTAAAATTGGTCGTCCCATTGATGTGTAAAAGTGTGTAAGTCACAAACTCAAGATTCGACCGATTTTATCACCCTCTCATTTCATTCTTTTGCAGGCTGCGGAACTCTCTGCATTCTTCAGTTTTCCCCTCGGGATGAAGAACCTATTGGTCAGCTTGATCGTCTCCACAGCTACAAGGTAATACACAATTTTATTTAGCTCTAAATGAGTAATTTGTTTATGTATGCTTTTTGTAATGAGTACACTTGTGATGTTGATAATTTTATTCAAAAGTAATTTTCTTTCATGATATATATTCGAAAGGGATTTGAGTGGTCCAGAAATATAAGATGACAATGAGTTCCTTGTAGAACCTGTTATTAATTGGTTATTTTCTCATTTGCTATTATTTTTTCATATGTATAATTCCTTTTCTGTAATTATTTAACTATACCAAGTCGGTTATCTACTAAACTTGTTCCACATAATAATAATAAATAATATAATCTAATAATAAATAATAATAATAATAATAATAATAATTAATAATAAAATAATAATAATAATAATAATAATAAAAAACAAAAACGCAGAGAAAAGTATCCAGATGAGGGAAATCGTAAATTCACCTCCATCTAAATTTCTGGGTTGTATTTCAGGCCAGACCATTTTTATAGGGTTTTATAGGGTCCCATTTATTAACGTTATAGTCTGGGACATGTTTAGATTTCTAAAAATGATGTTACGGGTTATTTTATCGTTGTTCCGTCGTTCCTTCATTGTTGTTTTAGTGTCTGTATAAATTATGTTGTTTGGCTTCATTGTTGGATGACTAGATTAGCATTTTTACGAGTTCTGATATGGTATTTTTTTTAAGTAGATGTTGAACATCTAAGGTTCATTGTGTTTAATAATGTTACTATAATTTAGATGAAGTTTAGCATATTTCTCCTTGACGTCCCTTTGATATGATTGTGTATATATATCAATTATATACATACATACATACATACATATATATATATATATATATATATATATATATATAAATATATATCTATACTATGTATATATATATACTATATATATATATATATATATATAAATATATATACTATACTATGTATATATATATATATATATATATATATATATATATATATATTTATATATATAGATATATATAATATAATAATATAATATAATAATATAATATATCTATGTATATGTATATATATATTATATATATATATATATATATATATATATATATATATATATATATTATATATATGTATATATATATATATATAATATAATATAATATATATATCTATATGTATATATATATATATATTATATTATATATATATATCTATATGTATATATATATATATATATATATATATATATACATATATATATATATTATATATATATATCATATTATATATATATATATATATACATATTATATTATATATTATATATATATATATATATAGTATATGTATATATGTATATATATATGTATATATATATATATATATATATATATATATATATAGATATATATATATACGCATATATATGGTATTTTACTGCTGAATAGTTTGTAGCTCAAACTACTAGACTTTGGTAACTGTACGTTTAAAAGTTTTAGACCTTTCTTGGCTGCATGCACTGTAAACTTTATCTCTTTTCTTAATAAACGCTCCAAGAAGAGTTCTATTGGAGGACGAAACTGTTGGGCATTTTCTGAGACATAGCATTTTCTTTTTCTAATGTGTAATACAACTGAAACACACGCGCACACACACACACGCACACTCACACACACACACACACACACACACACACACACACATATATATATATATATATATATATATATATATATATATATATATATATATTTATATATTTGTATATATGTGTGTGTTTGTGTGTTTACGTACACACACTGTTATATCTTCCTCTCGGAAGAACTTCCTGGGTCAGGTCAGGTCAGGTCAGGTCAACAAATATTTCAGAACAGCGGAGACTTCCGCCCCACGAGATTAAATTTGAAGGCTGCATACTGCAAAGCACTCGAATGATTGAAATCAGTAAAGAATGAATTCATCTTTATTAGTGGTTTTATTATATAAGATTTGCTTGTAGGAAATGCAATTTTTTTTTTATTTCGCAATCATATAGGTTATTTTATGTAGTTATCTCTTGGCTAATTTCGGTGCCTCAATTGTAAATCTGTAATTGGCTATAAAATTATCGTATCTACTCATATACTAGAAAAAAATATTTTTTTAGATTGTCATGTGACTTTGATTGTTATATTGATAATTTTAATCGTTGCTTCTAGTCATAAACATCAATACACTTCTCAAATTCACTTTTCTCTTAAATTTAAGATGGTATCAAACTATCCTCTTCGTAAGCAAGCAATTTAAAGCCTTTACCATATTACACATAATAAGTGTTCTGTGTATGTGTTAGAGAGTATGTTTGAGAGAGAGAGAGAGAGAGAGAGAGAGAGAGAGAGAGAGAGAGAGAGAGAGAGGGAGGTAAGACAGGAACTTCTTTTCATTTCCATTTTCTTGGTTGGCTGCAGAGAGAGAGATGGAAGGAGGAGAGAGGAGAGAGAGAGATTAGGAGAGGTTAAAGACAGGAACTTCTTTGGAAAATTTCCATTTTCCTTGTTGGCTTGCAGAGAGAGAGAGAGAGAGAGAGAGAGAGATAGAGAGAGGAACTTCTTTTCATTTCCATTTTCTTGGCTGCGGAGAGTCTACCAAAAACAGGCAGGCCGACCCAGAGAGCTGTATCGTCGTCCTCCGTCAGATTCTTCCATTGGAGATGGGTAAAAGCCCTTTCCATCACGTTATAGATTCCTGTTACACACCGCTATGGTTACCAATCCATCATTCTCTATCTTTTGAAAGGATGGCCTTCCATCTACATCCTCCCGGGCTCCGTGGATCAAAGAGGGGAGAATCCTTCATGCGTCTGGCGTGCCATCTGAGAGGAGTCTGAGGCGAAAGAGATTTTAATACGCCCCGAAGAGGGGGTGCGTTCATTGCGCCCCAAGCTCTGCGTTTCTTTTCGATTTGAATCTGTTACATATGTTACAGATATTTATAGGCCCCCTTTTTTTATAACATAAAGGAGAGATTTTCCTTTAAAATGAAAAGATTTCGCATCGTTATGCATTCATAATCTCGGACATTTCAAAATCAGCACGCTGAAGTTTAATTTACCGTGCTCTCTGAAAGATTCATATTACACAGTACTTGTTTCTAAGAGGAAGAAATAAATGCATTGATATTCAAAAAACGGTATTAATGTTTTTTCATCGCTTTGACTTTGTCTTGATTGATCCGAAGAGTTTTACTTTCTGATTGTAAAATGAAATTAGTTCCTTCTTTAAGGAGAGAGAGAGAGAGAGAGAGAGAGAGAGAACAATTTCTCCCCCTATGATCAAGTATCTGATTTGATGAGGTTTGTTAAAACGAAAACCCTCACTACTACCGGGATTCTTTTCAATAACACCAGTACTGCTTCAACGGGAGGAGCCTCGATCAGGATTATTCTCATTAGGAAAATGGATGTTTTGCAGTGTCTTATCAGTTGCTGCTTTTCCCTCGTCGAAAGTAGTAGTAGCCTTTGGTGCGAGGATTGGCGATGTGTCAATAGTCCTGACTCCTCCTCAGCCAAGGTCGTCCGGATGAGCGCCCTTAAAGGCAACTTGTCTGAAACGAAGGCCGGACTCGCAACAACACCACCACAAAGGTCAGCCTGTCTACGCCATAAGCCTTTCTCCTCTTTATCTCCTTTTGTCGGTTGCATCTGATTCCTAACATCTCTTGGAAGATCTCTCGGAGTAGTTGCTATCCTTGCGCGCGTCATGTCCCTCAAAGATTTGTAAGTCTTTCGTAACCTGTCGTAACCTAGCTTTCTGGGATTATTGACTTTTGAAATCAATATCCAAGTTTGCTAAATAAGACCTCGTCACAAATAGAGAATCAAGCACTTAAGAGTTTAGACAAATTATTGACGAACATCGATGATACTATAATGGCTAATTTCAACATGGTAACACCCTGGAAAGTACCGTGAAACGAACAGAATTGACAAACTGAGGTAAAGTTCATTTTCGCTTACTTAGGGAGTAAGCCTACAAACTACTTTGTTGTTGATGTTTTGGTGGGGGGCGTGGGTGGGGGGCTAGGAAAGCCTAAAAAGGCCTTAAAAAGGTGTTTAGCGTTGAGTTAAAGATACAGGATTTTTTGGGTAGGATATTTAGGATTTATTTATTTAATAATGAAAATGTAAAAAATAATTTGCATGTTAATAAAATATAGCATATTTATTTCAATTTTCGTTGGTGAAAAAACGCTATATCTGACCGTAGATTTTAGCACGCGCTCCGAGTAAGCTGGAGGTCTACTCACACCTTCTTGGATCCTCTACACGTACTCTACTGCCCTTACACCTTTAACGACCACTGATTGTTATCTGTTGACAATCCTAGATGAAAAAATCGACTTAACGTCACAGGTTATGTAGAGCTGCTACTTTTCAAAGTAGCTTTTCCAAATTTAGACATTATAAAAATCTCAGGAAAATGAATAAATAAACTGCTTTGAGAGCAAAGACCCTTAGAGAAGGTTCCCTCAATATCTATGAGGTGTTTGTGTGAATTTCATTTTACTGAATTAAATCACAATAGCATTTTTTATTTTCATTTCGAAAACACCTTTTTTTTGAAGTGCGAGATCAGTATTAAGTTACTCCCCCATGAAGAAAGTATGAGCATATATTGTGACAATAATTAACCAATAACCGCCAGTGTTTTGTAAGGGACCTGAATTGTTGACCTTCTCGTCCTTTTGATGGACCTTTTATCTGAACTGTATATTCCCAACGGCTCACGTGAGCCTAAATACGTGCCTGTGATATCCTCTTAAATCAAACTTTTGCATCCAAAACAACTTTGTTGACATTTTCTCACGGCTACCGCGACATTTAAACTTTGCAACTGACTGTAAGTGCTCGAGTTCGCGCATTTAAAATTTGATATGCTCCATAGTTTCAAATGCATTTAAAGATTCATATACTTCATAGTTTAAAGGCATTCAGAATTTTATATCCTTCATAGTTTTAAATGCATTTATAATTTCATACGCTATGAAATGAATTTAAAATTTCACACCCTTCATAGTGTTAAATGCATTTAAAATTTCATACGCTATGAAATGAATTTAAAATTTCACACCATTCATAGTGTTAAATACATTTAAAATTTCATACGCTATGAAATGAATTTAAAATTTCACACCATTTATAGTAAATGCATTTAAAATTTCATATGCTTCATGATTTTAAATGGATTCAAAATTCTATATCCTACATAGTTTTAAATGCATTTAAAGTTTAATATCTTTCATAGTTATAAATTCATTTAAAATTTCATATCCTTCATAATTTTAGACGCATTTAAATTTTAATATCATTCATAGTTTAAAATGCATTTGAAATTCAACATCCTTCTTAATTTTAAATGCATTTAAAGTCTAATATCCGTCGTAGTTTTAAAGGCATTTGAAATTTAATATCCTTCGTAGTTTTAAGGGCATATAAAATTTAATAAGAGTTTTAAGTGACCGGCATCTGCGTCTCTCTTAGGTGTTCTTAGTAAGATTAGATTTAACAGGATTAACGTTGTTTCAAGTCTTTAGGATTGTCTTTAATAACATTTCTTTCATTATTTCGTAGGAAAATACGGTAAGAATTATGACCTGCAGCTAAAGAGCTGTATTTGATATTCGAATTATATCAGTAAAAACATTAATGCCGTGGCTATCTCGTAGTTTCTGCCCCGTTGCATCGAATCGTGTTGAAATGTTATGCTCTGTCATTTGACGGAATTTCCATATATTCATCATTGTGAAAATGGACACAATTTCATTTTAAATACACACACACACACACACACACACACACACACACACACACACATATATATTATATATAGACATATCTATCATACTAATAATATAATATATATATTGTTACGGCTCTGAGAGAGGTCCGCTTCAGGTTCGATATGAAATAATAAAAAAAAAAATTTCAACACCAACAGTTGAAACTGGGGATACGAATATAGAAAGAAACACTAACACAACAAAGGTTTTTATTTACAAGCTTACTAACAAAGGTAAATGCAGAATGGTATCTCCTATTTACATAAAAAAGATAGAATCTTACACTGCATGAACTGGGGGAACAGTGAGGCAATTAAAATATTTGCTAGTCAATTTGGCAATTTGAAGCGATGGCTTCTCAGAAGGAAAAGGTGATTGCAGACGTTCCTCTTGACTCTGTATTACAGAAAATAGTCTACTTGTAAGGCAAGAACTCTCCAAAACCTCTAGCAGGACCTTTTCTTCTCTGAAGTCTGCTCAACATTGATAACACGGTAGTCCACTCCTGAAGACGACTAGACCAGTATCCAAACCAACTCTCGAACAACGTTTTCTTCTGATCCTTCATCGGTCCATTTCTCTCTTATCTCTCACGGATGATCTCTGCTGCTGCTGATCTCTCACCGATAATCTAGATCTGTGGCTCTTACTGAGGATATCTCTCTGTGACTGACTGGAGTGTCTCTTTTACGATCTCTTCCTCTCTCTCTCTCTGCTTCGTCCGTCGTATTTATAAACGGCACTCTGGGGGGCGGAGCCTACGGCGAGCGTCACAGACTGGCGAGGGTTTCCGGAAAGTTCTTAGGTGAATCTAGATGAGGTATTGCTAGAAATTGTGCATTTCTCCCGCCCACGTTAGGCGCGTGTTGCACTCCACAACACACCCGACAATTCCAGAACAGGCGCCTCCAACACGGGCGCGAAAGCCTCCTTGCTGCCGAACTTCTCAAAAATGCGTTTCTCCTTTCCTTCATCTTTCTTTGCTATGAAGCAATTACCATCACACGCCCCCCCACCCCCCCAGAGAAAAAAAATGAAATCAACTGATTTTATTTTTTTCTAAAGAGGAACAAGAATTAAACAGCAGGGAACAATTCTGCATAAAGCTTTAACCCAGTCAAACACGCATGCTTCTCCACACACACTCACTCATTCTGAGAAATCTCTAGAGAGGCTATCAGCTAATACATTATCCTTTCCCTTTATATGAACTATCTTCAGGTTATAATCTTGTAATTCTAAACTCCAACGCATTAGACGTTTATTCTTGTTCCTAAACCTCTCCAAATAAACTAACGGATTATGATCAGTATACACAGTTAAAACAGAACCGCTATGTGCGTAAATCTCAAAGTGTTGCAAGGCTCTAACTGAACCAAACAATTCCTTTTCAATAGTGGAATAGTTCTGCTGCTCTTTATTCAGTTTCTTTGAATAATAGGCAACTGGGAGTTTCATTCCATTCACTTCTTGTAACAAAACCCCCTCCTACGCCAATATCACTGGCATCGATTGCTAAATTAAATTCCTTACCAAAATCGGGTAATAATAGAACCGGCTCGTGAATCCTTATAGCCTTTAAACTTGTTGAAGCTTCCACACACACGTCATCAAATACAAAACTGCGTTCTTTCTTAACAGATTAGTTATGGGAGCGCTTATTTCCGAGAAATTTGGTACGAATCTACGGAAATACGAAACCATTCCGAGAAATCTCATGGCCTGCTTTTTAGTTGTTGGGATGGGAAATTCACAATAGCTTCTATGTTCCGATCCTTTGGAGAGATTTTACCAAGACCTACCTTATGTCATAGATAAATAATAGAGGCTTTCCCAAATTCGCACTTCTTTTAGATTAAGGACGAGAGGCGCTTGGTAAGGGCTCTCAAGACTCTCGCCAAAATCCTTACATGATCCTCCTAAGTCTCTGAAAATATCACAAGATCATCTAAGTACACGACACAGTTGTTGATGCCATTTAAAACTTTATTCATTAACCTTTGGAAGGTACTGGCTGCGTTCTTCAAGCCAAAAGCCATAACTTTGGGCTCGAAACTACCGAATGGCGTTATAAAGGCGGATACTTTCCGGGCTCGTTCACTTAAAGCTACTTGCCAATAACCTTTAGCCAAATCAAGCTTTGAGATGAACTTAGAATTCAGATTCTATCTAAGCAATCGTCAGTCCTGGGCAAGGGAAAATTACTTTGCTTCATTACACTGTTTACCTTTCTGGAAATCAATGCACAATCTATCTGATCCATCTTCCTTTTTCACTAGAACTACCAGGGAACTCCATTCACTCTCGCCAGGTACTATCAAAATCATTATCTAGCATGTAACTAATTTCCTTCCTCACAGATTCTGCCTTTTCTGGGTTCAGACGATAGGAGCTTTGCCTAATGGGTTTTTCGTGTCCTGCAACTCAATATCATGTTCTAAAACATTGGTTAGGCCTAGTTTGTCACTAATAGTTTCAGGATAATTCACTAAAACATTACATACTTCCCTCACCTTTTCCTCTTCTAAACCCTGATTAAAAACTTCGAAATTCTTAAGCACCTCAGAGTTTTTCTCAAAGCTAATCTCTTTCTTTTGGGTGACACCGTCCACTACAGGCATGGGGCGTTCGTTATATTTCTTGAGCAAATTTACATGCGCCACTTTGCATCAACGTTTACAAGCAAATAATCTAAAAACGTTTAACCCTAAATACTATTAAATAATTCAGATTCCCCCTCTTCTCTAAAATCGAAAAAAAAGTACCTTCGAAACTTATATGATAAAGAGGGACCTTCTTTCTGGACTAATACTAAAACTTTATCTCCTACACAGAGATGTCTCTCCCTTCGCTCTAGGGTCATGCTTTCATTTAGTTTCCCTTGACTCTTCCTCTCGTCTCCTTCGCTGTTGCCAAGCATCCCTTAAACTGTTTTTATAATGCTCTAGATTAGTGATGTAGTCCTCACCACCTTCTTTATTCATTAAGTTACATTTTAACATTTCCAAAGGACCTTTAGCGGTGCGGTGTGACTGAAAACAAGCTCAAATGGACTAAACCCGGTTAGTGTCGCTCGGTGCTAACCTTAAAGCTAACAGAACGAATGGTAACTTTTCTTCCCAGTCGTGCTTCGAAGTTCTTACACAATTTCCGTAAGCAACTCTTTAACGTTTGATGAGACTCTCCACAATGCCTTGTGATTCGGGATGATAAGGTGTGGAAGTTACGAGTTTGATGCCTAACTCTTTCATTCTATCCTAGAAATATTTGGATACAAAATTACTACCATTATCACACTGTATAGTACGAGGCAGACCAAACTTAGAAAAATTAAATTCAACAATCATTTAACTACGGTCCTCGCGTTGCCGCTTCTTACGGGTACCGCCTCGGATAGCGAGTTAGTCTATCAATGATCGTCAATAGATATATATTCCCTCTCTTACTTCTAGGCAAAGGTCCAACCATATCAATAACTACATTCTCAAAGGTTCGCCTACCTGAAGGAATATTACACAATGGAGCTCTGGGTATTACTTGATCGGTTTCCCGGCAATTTGGCCATTCATGACAGCTTAAACACATACCTCTTTACATCATTTTTCATTTTAGGCCAAAGTACGCCCTACTAATACACTTGAAAGTTTATTTACTCCCAAATGTCCTTGCTCATCGTGTGCTAACTTCAAAACTAGCTCACAGCTTCCTAGGAACCACTAATTGTTCGGTGATTTCCTTTAAAAACCTCCTGACTTCGGTCGAACATAACGACACAAAACTTCGTCCTATAAACAAAAAGTTTCTTTACACACATAATCGAGATCATCATTCAGCTCACATTCAAAAATTCGGGTTAGTGTCTCATCCTCTTTCTGCAACTTGACTAGCTCATCCTTATCCAAAACGTTAGAGCCTAATTCATCACCGTAACTAGTACTAGATACTGGTACATTTACTACGTTACTCTCGACAGCTACGCCTTCCCCTTGGCTATCACTGTCAACATCGATAGAGTCGGTCTCTCAGCCAAACTCATGCTAAGATCAACCTTGCTAACCTCTATCCCACACGTTCGAATCACGAACTTACTCACGTTCGAAATCCCACGAACTCCCACTCTCGTTCGAATCCACGAACAAATTATGACCGTAGTCTACGTCTGTATCTAAACCCGACCTAGTTACTACCATTTCAGCACTGGAATATTCCTCACAACAGGATTCACATTCTTGATAAAGCTAAGTCGTTACCAACAATAATGTCAACGCTTCAACGGGCAAACTGTCCACAACGGCAAGTTTTCACTTCTCCTGGCACTACCTGACTTTCTAAATTCAACTTCTACAAAGGACAAAGAACACAAGTGTTAGGAAATCCACCTAACATGACTTTCTCTTCCATATTGATTTCTGACCCTGTTTCGGCAACACTCACCTCTGATCAGTGAGACAGCAGCACCTGTGTCTCGAAGCAAGACTACTTCTCTCGAATCTACTCCTCCAAGAGAGAAACTACTCCGTTCCGACAGAAATTCACCAAAAACTTTCCTAGTTTCTCTCATCACAATTCGTTCCTACTTGATGAAAGTTAACTAGAGAACACTGGTTTCTTCACCGTCCTTCCTTACTACTGCACAATTCCTCGCTAAATGCCCTTTCCCATTACATCGAAACAAGTTAATTCTGAGCCACTAGATGCCACTTTACTCTTACAAACTTTAGACGTATGACCAGTTTTTCAGCATGTTATAACAGGAATAGTCACTTTTACTCGACATTGCTATTACTAGGACTGAAACCTTTACTGCTTTGTACTCTACCACCAGATGAAGGATCATTTCGTTTCTTACTAACACTCAAATTATGAGTTAGACTATATTCGTCAGCTAGCCTAGTTGCTCCTGCAAAAGATACTTCTCGCCTATCCTCCATATAAAAAGCTTTAATCTCAGGAGATACGTTATCTTTGAAGCTTTTTAACAACACTAAGTTCTTCAAACTATCAAAATCCTCAACTTAGCAGAAGTTAACCAATCAAAAAAAACAGCCTTTCTAACTTCTCACCGTATTCTACATACATAATATTTTCTCCTTTCTCAATTTCTAAATTTCTTACGGTATGCCTCCGTACTATACCTATACTCGCTTTAATACAGTTTCTTTCACGCTATCGTAATTTTCACATTCCTCCTTAGACCGTCAA
>NC_061096.1:62779510-62802010 GCF_015104395.2 Macrobrachium nipponense
CATAATGAGATTATTTTCAGGAAGATTCTATGGTTAGTTTTTAAGATATGTTTTTTTTTTTTTTTTTTTTTTTTTTTTTTTTAGGGAGGGTCGTAGTACTCTGTAACACTTCCGGGATATATGTCGGTCCAGTCACATGAAGGAAGGGAATGGATGACGGTCGATTTGAGAAAATACAGTGTACATGAGACGTTGCTCAGCATTCAGGAGGTATAAGATAGAATGGCGTAATATGTGGTGGGCATGTGGGTATCACCGTAGTCATGAAAAAACCTTCTGTTGTTTTATGAAGTAACTGGTGCGTGTGTGTGTGGAGGCTTTCTTCACAGGGGCCACACTATTTTCTATGAATGTGTGTGTGTTGTGTGCGTGTGTGTGTGTGTGTGTGTGTGTGTTTTGTGGTCCTCGTGTTCATACACATGCTTTTAATCTTGTATATTTTAAGTGAATCTCGGGGGCAGAAAATATATAGTATTTTCTGATAAATAATTTTTCTTAAATTTAATGTTTGTGGCTCTATGCCGTCCTGGACGGAAGTCGAAGATAGAAATAAAATAGACGATAGTCTGAAGAGAGCGCCAGTGGTTCACGAGAGAGTTAAAAAAAGAAGAAAGAAAAAAAAAAGCTCTTGTGGCGTCGACGAACGGCTGACCTTTCTCTTTAGACACGTTGCCTTTAAGGGTACATCCGAACGACCTCAACAGAGGTATTGACACATCGCCAATCCTCGCACCAAAGGCTACTTTCGACGAGGGAAGCCAACGACCGTTAAGACACTACAAAACCTCCATTTTCCTAATGAGAATAATCCTGATCAAAGATATCCGCGAAGCGCCAGTATTGGTTATTTTATCCCGAAAAAAAAAAAAAAAAGAAAAAAAAAAAAAATGTTGCTGTTGAAAGTTCAGTAACGCAATCTTCCGGCAAGAAAGTGACTGATTACACTGCGAAAACCATAGGTAGCGAATATATATATATATATATATATATATATATATATAGATATATATATATAGTATATTACATATATATATATATATACACATATATATATACACACACATTATATATATATATATATATATTTTATATAATATTTTATTATATGTATACACATATATATACACACACACACACACACACACATTATATATATATATACACACACACACACACACACACATCACTATACTATATATATATATATTATATATGTATATATATATATATATATATATATATTTATATATATTATATATATATATAGTATATATATATATATAAGACGTACTGTCACAGTTCCTCATTCCCGATAAGAGTTGAACTGTATCAGCAACTCAGTCTACTTATTTTTCACACAAAAAAAGCAAATTTTGGTTCAAAGGCTCAACCGTACACTTTGTAAGTTCGCTGTACATTAGCATTTCTGGTACTCGGCTGTTCTGCCAGTGTGTGTGTCTTTTCTTTTACCGACGAACTTTCGATTTTTCTCTTGGCATTTGTTTTTTTTTTCTTCAGCTCTCCTCAGAGAAGAGGATTTCGCTTCTTTTAAAGACTCGAACAAACGCTTTTTGCTCCCACAACTCCTCCAAAGCAGGACTTCTCGATTCCTTTAGGCCTCGGTTTGGCTTTTTCCCTTCTCTGTTCTTCTTCTCTTGTTTATTCAGGCTCGAATATTGGAATCTCTCCCCTTAAAAACTGTACTTTTATCTTTTAACTTCTTCCGCGACGATTGATCTCGTTGCAGGGATGATTCATCAATAACTCGGGTCTTAGTTGGCATCAGGGTGTTCAATAGGATTTTTTGACACTAAATTGCCTGGTGTTTATTTTAATCACCTTAGCACTAAACGTCAACAACACTAGATATGTCATTAATAGCTCCGTAAGACATTGAAGGTTACATTTTGTTCTTGACTGTACTGAGGTCCATATCCATATACAGCCAGATTTAGGAAGTTTCTATTTGCCCTTTGTGTTCTTTCAGATCACAGTTTAATTGGTGACAATTTTTTGAAAATCGATACTATCAAGTGTCTCCGTGACTTCTCTAACATATTTTAGGGTATTTCGTATATTTTGCTTATTTTGATGAACAAAAAACCTGAAAAAAAACTTCGTTGAGAGCGCGCCAACTCAAAATTGATGCGCAACTCCTAATGTTACCTTAGTTGAATGTCCCATTTGCTAGGAGAGGAATGAACAGCCGTTTAGTTTAGCCACTTGTGAGAAGCACCCTAGCTTAAGAGTACACTAAAGATTATTAATATTTATTGATCTATCTTTCACTTATGGATTATTCTCAATTTCTTACATGGTTGCTTTGCAAATTGATGATCCATTTGGCTTCCTCCATTTTGGGAAAATTGGATTGGTAATTAAACATACGAGTGAATACAATTCCTAAACTATTGCGGGGCGTTTATTGACATTACTCGCATCGAAACCGTTTATTAGCTAAACTTGAGCCTCGAATCTGAGGCTTTATCAAATGCACTTATATACTAAACTTTGTACGTTGCGTATTAGCCGCCACGTGAATCTAGATTAAAAGTCTTGCTTGCTCGCTCGATAAAATCATTTGTAGTAGGGCTAGACGCATAGCATATACAGTATCAACGCAAAAAGCGATATAAATTCCAAGACTTTGAACCTACGTCAGCAATATACGAGAAGGCGCTTAATTTGGCGGCGTGGCCCGTAACTTTTTAATTGCCGTAAGAAATCGGAAACTTTCCTGGAAAATAATGCTTGAAGTCTGGGGTTTTCTTTCGGGGTAATGGAGATGGATAGCATAATGGTAGTTGTCGATATATGAGGTCAGAAAATTCCATGAAAGGTGAAAGGCAGGCAGGCAACGAGAGAGAGAGAGAGAGAGAGAGAGAGAGAGAGAGAGAGAGAGAGAGAGAGAGATGAATGTTGTAGATACTGATGTATGAGCTGAACGAACATGAATTGGATAGAGAGAGAAATATAGAGAGAGAGAGGAGAGCGAATAGTTGAGAGAAGAGATAGGAGAATTTGAATTGTTTGTAATACGATGTATAATCTGACGAGCATTTTCCAATGGTAAACCGTGCAAATGGTGTTTATTATCGGGAGAATCTCCAAGCGAGTTATTTTAAATGCCAGAGTTCAGAGATCCTCTGAAGTTCATGAAAGAAATGCTACGAAAGTCACGGAAGAACCTAAGGTTGATATAGTTTGAAAGCTTCTGCTTACTCGGTTGTCTCTCCATATTCTAAATTTATCGACATGTTGCTGTATTTTTTGGTTTTATGAAATTCCGAGAATCCGTGAACTATGTAGATCAGATCAAATCGAACCTAAATTTTTATTATAATTATTGTTAAACAAAATGAAATCTATTCACTAGCCACTGACTTGAAATTCAAGCCTCCAAAGATGTTCAATAAAAGGGAAATAAAGAGAGAAAAGACCCCCATTTATTAAGAAAAGTTAATAAATAAACAAATGATTAGTTTTCTGATGAAATCTTGTGGTCATAGTTATCTAAACAGAAGTTTAAGGCTAGTAATACTCTTCTCTCTTTCCAGTCTTGAAAATGGTAAATTTCAGTTAGGATAAGTGTGGGTCATGGAGTCATCAGCACTCTAGCATATTATAATATCCAAACAGAACTGGAGTCCATAAGCCTGGGGAAGTTTTAGGGTATTTCTCATAGAATCATCCGGAAATAACAAATGAAATGAACACCATTATTTGAAAATATATTTATTTCCTCATACAAATACGGACATTAGTATACAAGGTTTATTTTACAATGTTGTAGCTTTTCTAAGAATCCTAATAGACATAAACCTTAACGGAAAAAGAAATAATAAAAAAAGAATTGACAAAGAAAATCAAAGGATATTAATTTTGTTGTTGTTGACAGAAGCTATCTACTAAATTCGGTAAATTTCGCTTCTTCTCCTTCACGATTTTCTTAAAAATAGACTACGGTACATAATTCCTCTGGACATATAATATAGAAATGTTGACTGGCAGTTTTCGAATGACGAAAATAGGTTAACGGATGATGAGAACGGAAAAATAGTCACATCTGAGAGGATAAAACAGGATACATATATAGTATATATATTTATATAGATCTACTCTTTAGTTCAGGCGGATGATTGATAGAACACCTAACAAGTAACAAATATTTTGTGTCACCTCAGGCCGTTGGGTCTCAGACATTTCTCTGGTCTGGAGGTGATTTCGCTGGCCCAGGTATTTTGGAATGTCCCCACCCCATTCCCCGCTCCCACCCACCCCCAAAAATTAAGAGGTCTACAACATCCTCTTTGAAAATAGTCTCAAACCTTTATCTTCAATAGTTAACGAGATATCTGTCAACTACTCAAGAAGATAATAATAATAACTCCCATTGGCATCCTTTTGAACAGACGAACCGAATGGTTTTTTTTTCTTCCCAATGGCATGAGCATATTATTTTCGTGAATTTTCGTGTGGCTTTCAAGCTAAAAATCTATAGTCTTTTATATATAACTAAGTTACTGGCAGGTCACAATTTTTGACCATATACGTTTTCAATTGATAAAGTTTCAGTTACTTTTAAACTAGCTATGATTTTTTTTCATTTTGTTATCCAGCTATCTACTGGAGAGTCAATTGGTTTGACCTCTGAATCACAAAATTTTCATCGACTTTATTTGAAATAATTTCCATTTAGATTTATGGAAAGGTCATTAGTTTTCATCCTACTGTAATAATCTATTTTCGTTTTTTTTCTGCCTTCAGACCTTTCAAGAGGAATCCTGAAAGTTCAGTAAACATTATTCTTGGTCAGTAGACAGTCTCTCTCTCTTTCACTCACTCACTCACTCTCTCACTCACTCACTCTCTATTATTATGTACATAAGGAATAAGGTGACCTTTACAAAGTAGACTCACAGTTAATAAAAATAGCGTTTATTTTCTCGTGCGTTCTCTCACGAGCAAATGTCTTTCGTAGCTTTCCGAGACGAATGATTTCTGTCCATCTGAATAGGCCTGAACAGATTCATCGATTTACAAAAAAAGAAAATGAAAAGAAGAAGAGATTTGTAACTTCTGCTTTCAGCTAGACTGAAGTGACATGACTATCTCGTCTTCTTTACCATCTATAAAGATAAAGACAGTTTTACTTTGAATGAGCATCGTTAACAAACACTTAGATTATTTTTTTTTTAATTCTTTACAACACTACAGATATAAATAGTACATCTCGCTCGCTCTCCCACCATCTTTTAAACAGTTAAGACACTCCCACGCCCTTCCAGCTTCTGTCCTCTGAACGGGATGCAATGAAAGGGAGAATGTATAAGACCTGATCATTGCTGCCGTGAGAGGCCCTTGTGAAAAATACGCTTGCTCTTTATGTTTATAATTCTTTCCATTCGTATCGGTGACTTGACTGATTTCACGTGATCATCGCGCCGTGAACGAAGCGTAACGTTTCCGTTTTTGTTTTGTCGTTAACATGCAACGAAAACTGAATGAAACGTGTTGATTAGCATTTAGAAATTCCTTTTCCAAATATCTTCCACTGTTCGCCAGTGGTGTTTTGTAAGAACGAACTAGATCTGTACCTTCGTGAGGGGGAAGAGTAAGCTATTCAACAAATGGCGTAAGTCGTCTTTCTGTCCGCGAGACCTCAAAATTCTCCTCGCTCTTCTTCTTACTTCTTATTTTTGAGGCTACAAAAGGGCGTTGTGTCACGTTTCCCATATCCGTCCTGCTTCGTGGGACGAGCTTCTACAGTAATCAATCAGTAATCCACTTTGCCGAAACCCACGAGTACCCACTGAAACACACTGCATCTCGGTCACGAAGGAATTTTGAGACGCCTATCGAGAAAGAGAAGTATATCATTAGGCTGTTTAACGGCGATCGTTTGTGAGAATCCATAGTGCACCTTCATAGGAAATCGTTGATTTTGTAGTTGTATCGCACTGGTCCATCAAAAACCTTTCAGCTACACAGTCTCGCAAACCGGATCACCGTGAGTGATTTGACAATTTATTGTAAAAAATACGCCCGGTAGTCGTCTGTAGGCTCTGTAGGCATCACACTGCGCACCAAGACTGTGCAACAAAATGCCACCTGAAGTGAAGATCACACAAGAGAGAAAGCAAAATTTTAAAAAGAGAACTAGACTCCTATTCTGCAGGAGCAATTAGAAAATATGTAAGAAGAAACTTATTTTGAAAACGTACAAAGGCCCGTCAGAGAGGGAATTATCCCTGTGGAGGGCTGTGCGTAAAACCAAAGTGAACAAAGTCAACTGTTGTCTTGCAAATGATGTAGAAATCACCGGTTTGTTTCGGGGCTAGCTTTGTAGTTTGTGTGATTGGTCTAAAGGGCTGTAAGGGAGCTACCGTTGCTTTTTCTCTTTATGGGAATCTCACTTTTCAGATTGATTCCTTTCGGAGTTTTAAGGACTGAGAACTCTCGATGAAACGACTGTGGCACTGAGATCGGGCAGCAGGAATTTTCTTCGGGATGTCATTCTTTCCCCTAAAAAAATAGACAAGAGAGTCGAGGCCAGGAACTTGATACATACATGGTTTCTGAGTAAATTAAAAACTAATAACTGTATATTTTTGGGATTAAACTTTAAAAGCTTTGTTAGAAAAACGAAAAAAATCTTCAAAATATGCCGCAAAGTTTCTATCTTATCATTCATTTGTTCTTGCACTAACTTTTCATATTTATACTTGGCAATGAACACGCAAAATGGTCCGTTTTTATTTTATGTTTTCGTCAACAGGTAAGCAATTCAGTAACACGGGTACCCAGAAATGTTCGTTGGTGGTTGCTACTGCAGAGGTCTCTGACACGGCGTTTTTCAATTTCGATATAGTAATTTCAGGTTCGTGGGACACTGTTAACTGATTCTTACGAAACCCCTGGGTAATTCTCAACTGAAAGTATCCACTGTTCCTAAGACCATATTGTATATAATCACGACTGTTTATTTCAGTCAATGTCAGATTTGAAGCGACAAAGCTTGTATTCATAACTATATTCAACTTTTTCATCTAGTGATCTGTGTCCTATTACAAATTCACTTATATTGATGGTTATTGATCATGCCATTGATAATTGTATTCCTGACGTTTAAGTTTATCTAAAGAAAGTATCTCTTGAATTTATGCTCAAATTACCAAGATTTCTCAAAGTCTGTTAATTTTACAGGCTATACTTACAGCCACCACTGAAGTACACGTTTCCTCGCGAACACTTTCCTGTTCAACATAAAATACTAGACTGAGATATCCTTAAAGTTTTTTGTATTTTGAAGGTATCGGTCTGCATTCACACCTGTGCAAAATCATAGATCATAATCGTTACGTGCATCTTTCATCCGCATATCACCTTAAAAATAATAAGAAAGACTGTTACATCTCTCATCGTTTCCATTATTTTTTGGTTCGTTAATCACCCCGAACTGGAGACCGCAAGGAATCCAACTCTCGTGTGAGATCCTAAAATTCAGAAGTTCGGTGACTGGAGCTTCTTGTTCCCCTTCGTGTCCTTTCACTCTTTTCTCCGGCTACAAATGAACCTCGCGATACTTCGTTCCCGTAGAGTCTACAAGGCGATCAGTGCCACCATTGTAGATATGAGCGCCAAGCTAAAGCGATACTGAACCTCTGTGGCACTAGCACGCTGCATGGCAGCCGGGGTCTCACCTGTTGGTGTGAAAGAAATGATATAGTTATAGATTGTACATATAAAGTTTCAAAGAAAACGACGAGTGGAATTTCTTGGAAACTTTTCTCCCCGTCTAAAGTTACCTTACGCACCCTGGTCAGCCGTCTAAGCTTCTAAGTAATAATCCTACGAAAAAAGAAAGAGACCTAGTGCTCTATCAGATTTTGAATTGCTCTCTCTATTCGTCAATTGTCACTTTCAAAGCACTCGGTTTTACTTAAATTCCTTACATTATTTTCATTAGCCTCACTTCTGCCACTGCATTTAATTGCTGTTCACTCATACGTGCACATACAAGTGAGAAATGTCATTTGCGTAGCATTACATTTCAATTATTGATGTCCTATTATTCATATCTCCTCTTGGTATGCTTTTTCTTTACTTCAGAAATGGGCAATATATTCTCCAAAAGACTGACTTGTCTTGTATAAAAAACGGTGAAAATAATTAGGATGTTAATACAATAGGCAAAGCACATTTTAATTTCGGTCTAGGAATGACTTACCCGTTACAACATGGAGGGAAATGGATGCTGGTCTGGCCAGTAGGCAAAGCACATTTTAATTTCGGTCTAGGAATGACTTACCCGTTATAACATGGAGGGAAATGGATGCTGGTCTGGCATTGGCTGGCTGGCAGGTGTAGTTTCCACTGTCAGCTTTAGTTACTCGCGAGATCTGAAGTTCGCTCTCGCCTGCGCGAGGAACCACAGTGATCTGAAGAAAGAAAAAAAGAATATTAGAGCTGGTCCATAACGATAATCTACATGACAGCAACTACGGCAGAGATATAACTACAGTAATGAGCTGATACTAAAGTTTCCTATATATAATAACAATAATAATAACTGCTTCACACTGAAGTTATGAACAGGGTTTTACCTCGACGGAAAATCAGGTAAATTTGCCAAGATTTTCATGGTTTAGTATACAGTATTGCATCACGAAAATGTTAATTCTTTTGGACAGGTGTAAAATTTCCTGACTCGGGTTACCTAAAGCTGGACTCGAGGACTGTAGTAATATAACACTGGAGAGAATTCATTTACTTTATTGTATTTTATTTTTCTCTTGCTGGCTCAATGGTAAGGGGTTAGGAAATGTCAATGCTACAGTTCCATATTTGGCGCTTTCAGCTTTGGGTTGAAAGGGGTATTTTCTTGACCGCCAGGGTTAGAGAGGTTCTCGCTAGTAAACTACCTTAGTTTTCAGTGGTTGTTGGGAAAGCATTTGGGAATGTTGTACTTGTACTGCAATTGATGGTAAAACATGGCACCCTTCATGGGTCTTCGAAATGAAATTTAAATGTGACCATTTTAATTTATGATCAATTCCAAATGCTAATATCATGCATCACAAATTCCAGTTTGGTTTGATTTGTTATCGCAAGATTATATGGTAGGAATACGTTATGGTTCCCTCTTCAAAGAGGGGTTTTTCCTTATCAAGGTTAAAACATATAACCTCCTATTATTACGTAGCCAAACATGCACTTATTGCAGCTAAACTTGGACAGCGAAAATGTCACTATTCTCGAAGTCATATATTTGAAATGCCATTTTTATAATTACATTTCTTATATCAGATGCATAGCGATGAAGAAAACTTCTCAGGCTAGCAATCTTTACATTGCCTACAATGTAATTAGTTAACGAAATTAAGACCAATAAAATATAGCAGTTATACAAAATAGGATCATGGTATTTGTTTTCTGAAACTACCGTACGCTCTAACCTCATGCACTGAAATTCCCAATTTTCTCTTACAGGTACGCACAGAAGTTGGACATTTTTCATACGAGTGGCTTCATACGAAGGCTATATGCCCATCTGAAGGAGATTCAGTTCATCTTGAAGAATATATCCCAAACGAGTTTCATCATCTACTTTTTTTGCTTTTTAGGTCTAGTAGTATTGTGATAATTTTGTGCACAGAAAAGTCTCCAGACTGTGAGCCTACAGCATTGCTGGCTATTGTTAATTCAGAATTTTTTTTTTTATTATGATTAACCTTGAAAGTTGCAATCTGTCTACCAAGTTTGTTTGTGTGATTACATTGTAATTGTGTATTTAACTGATAATGCTTTGCATAATGGTTTTAGAGGTGATACCACCATTGTACACATGAATTAATCCCCCTTGAATTCCAACGCCTGCTCTATCCATTGTTTTCTTTAGGATTTTAGCTTCCAGAGCCTTCTAATAGCAGAGAGTATCATGGTGTCACTTTTGGATGAAAATACCTATTTTTGTTCTCTGCCACATTTTGAGTTATCCTTTGTATGTTGCAGCTTTTTTCCACTTCTGACTATTTTCCTTGCAGTCTGAACAAAGAAAATTGTCTGTTCACTCGTTAATGGAGTGTTATATCTAAAAGGCCAATGTTAAGTCCTTTCATGATGTAGATGAATAGCTGTCTTCTTGACAGGCCTTAAAGTCTTTTTTTTTATCTGCAATTTTAGGTGTTTACCCGGTAGCCATTATATCAGTTATTGTCTTAAAACTATTCATAGGTTTACTTTACACACCTGTTGATTTTTTCTTAAATCCACGAAATCACTCGTTGGATAATTTTTTTAACTTAATCAAGGTAAAATAAATGAGACATCAGACTGAATTACGGATTTCATTTGGTTCTTGTGTATCCTTTCAATTTTTTAAAAAGTTAACTTTGGTTATTTTATCAGTTTATTTTGTCAAATATGTTGGCTGCTTTCTTTGCAAAATTGTTTACTCCAGTCTGCTGTTATATTCACCCTAGTTTCGTCCTTTCTGCTTGTCACTGCAAATGTTTCTTCTGCTGTATACATCCGCCATAGTTTCACCCTTTACAGCTGGTCACCTTTTCGGCTTGTCACTAGGCTTTTCCTCTGCTGTATACATGCGCCCTAGTTTCATCCTTTTCAGCTTGTGTCACTGCAGATTTTTCCATCATTGTTTCCATGGTTCGTACAAGTTGTGTGGGTTCCACAGGTCGAATATGTAGTGTTTTAATGAAGTAGCTTCATGCTAGCAATGTGACAGTATAAATCTGTTTCAACAGTGGTGTTAATGTCATGCAGATCACCAGATATTCTTGTATTCTCATAATCTCATGTCTTCACCTCTGAAACTAAGTTAGCCCATGATAAACCAAGAAAGGGTGCAAAGGCCCCTGAATGTTACTTATTTGTTAAAAAAGGTTATTTCAGATCACATGCAAACATTGATAGGCAATAAACTCTTATAATTGTGCACGAGGTATGTATATGTATAGCAATGGCAAATTGTTCCTACAGAGATACAATCATCACCTATCATATGTGGACTATCTCTCTCCATAAACTATTGAATCTTAGTAAAAAGATAGTTAATGGTGGAGATAGGAGAGAGAGGGGTCACCCCTCACTAGCATCACTCTCTCCACTCGGATCTATCCTTGGTCACCATAGAGGAAGCTTCTGCTGTCTTTTTCTTGTGTGCTTTTTGGATTTCGAAGTGTCTCTCTCTACCATTTTTACTTATTACCTTATCCTTCACCCTGTGCCTTGGTTATGTTTTTTGTATTGAAGTGTTTTCTGGTTTGGTTTTCCTAATTATGGAGAAAGAAACATGTTCAGCATGGTGTTGGGGGGGCGGTGTCATGATTGGATAATTGGCTCTGTGGCTCATTTGTGAGTAGAATAAAACAGGGAGGCGACCTTAACTTCTTGCTTGCAGAAGACTTCAACTAAAGAGCCAGCCTTAGTCACAGCTCTGGAGTCAAAACCATCAGTCAGGTTATCTTGGTCCCAATTAGCTAGTGGAGTTTTGGGGAGGAGAGTCCCTGGATTTTGCAGTTCAGGGGTTCACTTGCCCCTTGCAGTTTGAAAACTTGCTCCTTGCAGTTTGAAAACTTGCCCCTTGCAGTTTGAAAACTTGCCCCTTGCAGTTTGAAAACTTGCTCCTTGCAGTTTGAAAACTTGCCCCTTGCAGTTGAAAAACTTGCTCCTTGCAGTTTTGAAAACTTTCCCCTTGCAGTTTGAAAAAACTTTGCTCGTTGCAGTTGAAAACTTGCTCCTTGCAGTTTGAAAACTTGCTCCTTGCAGTTTGAAAACTTGCTCGTTGCAGTTTGAAAACTTGCTCCTTGCAGTTTGAAAACTTGCTCCTTGCAGTTTGAAAACTTGCTCGTTGCAGTTTGAAAACTTGCCCCTTGCAGTTTGAAAACTTGCCCCTTGCAGTTTGAAAACTTGCCCCTTGCAGTTTGAAAACTTGCCCCTTGCAGTTTGAAAACTTGCTCCTTGCAGTTTGAAAACTTGCTCCGTTGCAGTTTGAAAACTTGCTCGTTTTGCAGTTGAAAAACTTGCTTCGTTCAGTTTGAAAACTTGCTCGTTGCCAGGTTTGAAAACTTGCCCCTTGTCAGTTTGAAAAACTTGCCCCTTCCTTGCAGTTTGGGGGGGAAAAACTTTCGCTCGTTAGCAGGTTTTGAAAAACTTGCTCGTTGCGTTTTTGAAAACTTGCCCCTTGCAGTTTTGAAAACTTGCTTCCTTGGTCAGTTTGAAAAACTTGCCCCTTCGGCGCCCCCCCCAGGGTTTAGGCCCCCCCCCCCAAAACGCTTTCGCCCCCTCGGCCCCCCAGCCCCTTCGCACGATTTCCCCGCCCCCCGCTTCCCCCCCCGGGCCCCCTGACAGGTTTTTGTGAAAATAAGATTTCGTGCATTGAAAAAAAACTGTCAGGAGGCAGGTTCAGTGAGGTTGTTGGTGACTAGTGTGCCAAAAATCCTATGCTTATCAAAAGCCCATCACTGACATTTCCCACTTCTCCAGTCACTTCACTATAGTAAAGGGAAGAAGCGGGAGGATCATGGAGAGTGGCAATCTCCCACCTCCACTGCCACTCAATGGGGGCTTGCCTGCCCTGCTGTTGGGCAATGAGGCAACTACAGGGAGTGGAGCTGTGGGTTGTGTCAATCCTTTGGGAAGTATGCAGGCTTGTTCAAGGGCATCCATCCTACCTTTTCTAAAACACAGGAACTGTTCCTGACTTACTCTCCATACTTGTGAAAACTCTGCCCTTGTTCGTGGATGGTCCTGGATTTTACAGCTGCCTTAACATTGTAGAGAACACAATGGGGGTGGGAGACTAGTCATGGGCCTCTCAACAGACTTTTGCATGATGGAAACTGCATATTTGGTGTTACACTCCACCAGAGAGTGTGACTTCATGATACTTGGAAGTCCCTCTGCTTTGTCTGCACCAAGATAGTATTCCAGTTTATTGCTCTGTTCTTTGTACTTGAAACCATTCCTCAGGGGTATCTGCCTTAGTTTCACCTTGGGCCAATTCAAAGGGCATTTGCATTCTTCAGTACCTGGATAATTGATGACTTCCTCCAAAGTGTAAATACCATAATCTATGTGTAACCTTTATTTTGTTGTACAACATATTCTGTATTCTGTCTCACATGTATTTTGATAAATGGCAACCGAACACATTCTCATCCAATGCCTAGTAGTATGGAACTTCCTCCTCTCATCCAATGTCTGTATATTGATAAATGGCAACTGAACACATTATCATCCAGTGACTAGTAGTATGCAACTTCCTCCTCCCTTGAGTTTGGTTTTTCATGCACATTGCCTTGTTATTATAACTTCTTATTTACCTAACTAATAAAGAACCTACATTTCAGATGAACTTGCTTCACATCTCATCCCAACCAACATGGTGCAGTAAGGAATTACAGGGAGAAGCAAGCTAAGATACAGGAGACTTTCAGAAGACCATACAGCCACCAGTTTCTCTTTACTTGCTGGTATGTATAGTGTATCACATGTGTAGTGTAAGTTGTTGCTAATGAGACCACTAGTGCCAGTATTTCAACCATTTCGATACTGTACCTTTCTGTTAAATTCTGTTTTAAGCATGTGTGGGGTAAACAGAACATCATTCACTATGGATTCTCATTTTCACAGGACCAATATGACGCCGCCCAACTCGCCCAGCATTCACAAGACCCTATCTATTGTCCACAGTCACCACCTGTTCTCCATCCCCAGACAACAATACCCCAATCAGCAGATTTCCTTTTGCTCATATAATACCTGAGAAAAGAGGAGAGACAAAGAAAATAAGAAGATTTAAGGATTGAACAAGAGAAAGGATCCAACAAAAGAGAGAGAGGAGTATGAAATTCGCATGTAACAGTGGTTTTCTGCACGTTCTACCCCCTCGTACAGCAGGCAACCACAGGATCAGCCCCACAGGAAGCCCCAGCATGCCTCTTTGACACCTGCAGCTCCTACCTTGCCACCAGAATGTGCAACGACCCCATCAGCATTCCCTCCACAGAATGCAATCGCCCTTTGCCTAGATGTAACTCTTAAAATTTTTCAGGAATGGTGAAGTCAATGGCACAGTTATCCTCTCATGGTGGATCTCCCCAATTTACCCAGAGAGAAACAATTAATCCAGATGAGGAGGATGTGTCATACCCTGGGACACCAGAATAAGTGTCATTTAGTGTTGCATGCCCTACAAGAACACATCTAGAGCCTTTGGAATGAGACTACATCATAGGGAGCCGCTCCTGCTAACAGTAAGAGGAAGTCTTTTTCAGACTTTTATGTAACCAATAACTCTCTACACGATATTATCAAAACACACCTATGAGGCTACCAGGAAGGCCACTTCTGCAGTTTGTGCTTTGCCTTCTCAGCTGCCCTCTCAAACTAAAGGAAGCAGAAGAAGCAGGGAAAGGGTACCGCACCATCACAGTCTCTTACATGCAAGTCACACAATTGCACGTCAGGATCCACAATGTGTCAGCATCTGCAGCAACTGTGCCCAGGCACAGAGGTGTCCCGGCAGACAGATCCAGTACTACCACTGCAACCAACAGGGACATTATGACAAGTCCTCCTGGAAGAAGACAAGGGATGTAAAACAAGGTGCCCTTCCCAGTGCCAAGCCTACACCTTTCCAGTGACAAACCTACACCACCCTCTCTGGGCAAAAACCCCAGCTGTCATTGGATGGGAAGAACTTCTATCAAGACACTACAGCCAATCTCCATTTCCCTCTCGTATGATGACATCACAACCAGGATTCAGATGCTGCCAGACATAGGTGCTGATGTCTCTGTTATGGGACCTCAACATCTTCACCTTCTGTGGATTCCTAGGAGCATACTGCAACCCCAAATGTTCACTGCAGATGGCTCTATAATGACACCTGCCTTAGGATCTTTCACGGCCATTCTCACCCTAGCTCAGAGACCTCATTCAGCAAGGATCCAAGTCCATGAAGGTGTCTGAACACCATTGCTGTCGTATAGCCACTACAAAGAGTGAGCCATTATTCTGCCAGTGTTTCCAAGACCTATTCTGGATGTTAGCCCCTATTCTGGATGTTACCTCCTATTCTGGATGTTACCTCCTATTCTGGATGTTACCCATACCAATAGATGGGACTATGAGTGTGAAGGGGAAGGAAGATGTAGATACTATAATTTATATGTAGCATGTATTTGTCATTGTATAATGTATTCTTGCCTCCAATTATATTTGCCTTCCATTATATAACAATGTATTCTTGCCTCTCATTATATAACATTGTCCATTATATAACATGGTATATTGATAAATGGCAACCGAACAAATTCCCAATGGATCCAATGCCTAGCAGTATACAGATTCCCCTCTCCGAATTCGGCTGTTCAGGCGTTACCCTTGTTCTTACCTAATAAAGAACCTCCATTTTAGATGAATTTGTTTCATGTCTCATCCTAGATTGCATGCTAGCTTTTCGTCTCAATCTGGGGATTATGATCAATACTGTGGTAAGGTAAATTGCGTAATAAACGTACAAGTTACCTAAGGTTAACCAGTTATTCGTTATGCTTCTACAGTTCTCTTCACATGACAATGAAATTACGATAAATGAAAGGAAATGTGATTATGTTTCATTTGTTGTATGCCATAGGTGCTTACCTGAAGAACTTCTCGTAATTCTCACGTTAAGTTAATAATACTTTTGATAATAACGGCCATGAACGTAATAATCATGAAATAAAGGAAAAGGCCAACACGATACCTAGCGCCTCAGCGGCGTGGTTGGTATGGTATTAGCGTCCCACCTCGGTGGTCGCAGGTTCGATTCTCGTCCACTCCATTGAGGAGTGAGAGATGTGTATTTCTGGTGATAGAAGTTCACTCTCGACGTGGTTCGGAAGTCACGTAAAGCCGTTGGTCCCGTTGCTGAATAACCACTGGTTCCATGCAACGTAAAAGCACCATACAAACAAACAAACAACACGATACCTTCCTAAAGTATATTTTGTTTTTGAACTTGGGACGATTTATTTAACGAAAGAAAATGTGCCCTTCAGTACTTCGACACTTAGAGCAAGTTACCAATGAATAGTAAGTTATAATAAGTTGTTGATCAGCGAATCGGAAGTTACGACCTGGCCAACTAGTATGTCACTAAAGCAGTAAGCGCTCTTGTTCACGATTATTTTTCAGAGCTTTGTTTTCCAAATTTCCTAAGTTATTCATTCATAGTCTGGAGAAGGATATGAAAACATTATCAAAATTACGTTATTCGGAAACTACGCAATGCAGACCAAGCGGTGTCCCAGCTGAGTTATTTAGAGAGAGGAAGAAAAACTAAGTGAACATTTAAAAGAAATGAAAGTGAACAAACAAAATAAGAGCCCCGAAGAAAGGAACGTTCTGATATGGGGAGGCCATTTAGCCAGCTGCCAGTGTGATATATGACTCCACCTTTTTTTTTGATGGAGAATGAAAATAGAGGAACAGAGAATGACTGAACTTGGGAAAGGGTAATGTGCAAAATATTATGAAAATATAATGTCAAAGGTGGTGGTATACGGTGTAGAAATAACATTATTTTTAAACTGTTGTTGTTTGTTTTTACTATATTATTATTTTATTCATACAAATCTCATAATAGCACGGGTCACAAAAATGGTGAAGAAACCCACTGTGGTGTGAATTTAAATGTATATTAGAAGCATATATATTTCTATTACATTTCCACCACAGTGGATTTTAAAGATCATTATTATTATCATTATTATTGCTGTTAAAAAAAAACAATTATATATTAAAGTATATTTGTATGTAAAAAATAGTGGATTTTTTAACAATTTGTTCTTCACGAGACTGAAGTATATATATTTCTATTACATTTCCACCACAGTAGATTTTAAAGATCATTATTATTATCATTATTATTGTTGTTTAAAAACCACAATTATATATTTAAGTATATTTGTATGTAAACAATAGTGGATTTTTTAACAATTTGTTCTTCACGAGACTGACTTTCTTAACAACATTATTATTATTATTATTATTATTATTATTATTATTATTATTATTATTATTATTATTATTATTATTATTATTATTATTATACGAAGCAGAAACAGACGGACCACTGACTTCGAGCTCTAATTCACCGATGGATAACCTGATATTATGTAGATTACCATGTGTTGAATTAAATTAACTGAATATATTACAGACTCGGGTAAAATTCCCAGAGTTCTCTAAAAAAACAGACGTCGATTTAAATCTCAATCCGGCCCAATAATTTTTTTTTTTTTTGTAAAACGTAATTTTTCAAAGCCGGTGAAAATTACGAGCTCCACAGTTATTACGTCATATTTTACAGTCTATATTATCTTTCATAGATTATTCAAGGTTACAAATGTATCGCATTCTATTTTTACACAGGGAATGATGACATTCCGTGGTACAAAGCTCTACATCTAGGAGCTACGAATACAATAGAAACTACTAGTTCAAGATAGAGTAAAACTGGTACTTGATCCTTTCTGGTTCTCATTAATAAAAATAAAAAACACACACAAATGCCTATCTATCTATCAAGCTAGTTAGCTATCTACCTCTTTCTAAAAGGTGCGTCCAGACGGTCGGACAATGTCCGACGGACAGACATTGTTACCACATCATAGGCGAAGCAGGATGACGTCATAAGCGTTGAAACGATGGAAGTAGATCTGGTAACAAACAGTGGTACCCGATAAGCTTGTATACCAGTGTTTTTACTCTGCTCACAAGGCATAGACCGTCAGACAATTGTTAATTGGTAACAATGTTTGTCCGTCGGACATTGTTCGACCGTGTGGACGCACCTTAAAGGAAGTTCAAGAAGTTCGCTTGTGGGAAGACACCCATGGAGGTCGGATATGAAACAAAAAGCGGAAAGCACTGAAGACCGTGGAGGTTGCAGTCACGCCACAAAGAGCCCTTTGTATCGCAATTAGCTAAGACCTCAAGGCACACTGTAGATGGTATCCGACTAGGAGGTGAAAACAATGAATAGACTTCACATAAAATGTAGACCCACAAGCCAAGCATTGGGCACTTGAAGGCGATGTAATGAGAGATGGAGAGGTTGGACAGAGAGATAAAGAGATGCAGAAACTAAAGAGAGATGAAGTACAAGTATCTAAAGATAGAACTGGGAGAAAATCCAAAACAGTTGCACTACGAAACAAGAGCTGGAGAGGTTGAACAGCAAGAAATCGAAACGATGAAATTACCGCAGTTTTAAGAGACTGGTATACCGCGGATGCTAAATCTAAAGTTTTTAATTAACTGTTATTTACTGTGTTCAACTTAGAAATAGAGGTATTCATTTTCATATCTCCCGTTTAATACGAATATGTGATAAAGACGACAAAGTCAACGAAGAAATAAAAAGAAACGCCTCAGTGAGAGAGAAATAATTAATAAATAGAGATAAGTGAGGCCAATTGCGTTAGTTTAGATCCTAATCATCTCATTATTGATAATGAAATGAGCCAATCCATCATCGATTTATCTTTAATGGAAACCAATCACGCGACGCCAGGGATAAAAATAGATCCTGTAATTTAAAATCAATTTTATGAAATATCGTTTGTTGACCATCTCAGACGAGGGCTTAGTTGGCGAGGCGTGACTCAGAAGCCTTATTATTTTCACGATTTTAAGATTTTAATATATATATATATATATATATATATATATATATACATATAGATCTATATATATCTATCTATATATATATATCTATATATATATCATATATATATCTATATATATAATATATATATATATATATAATATATAATATATATATAATATATATATATATAATATATAGATATATATATATATATATATATATATATATATATATATATATATATATATATATATATATATAATAGATACACACACACACACACACACATATATATATATATATAGATGTATCTATCTATCTATATATATATATATATATATATATATATATATATATATATATATATATATATATATATATATATATATATATATATATATATATATATATATATATATATATAACCTTCTGAAACTGATGCTTTATCTGGCGATGTGTCTCAGATTCTGGTTATATAATTTCTATAACGTTAATGCTATTTCACCCGCAGTGCTAACTTCCTCAACGCCCCCCCCCCCCCCCCACACACACAAAAAAAGAAAAAGATGGGCCAGTGTTACTGTTACTACGCTCTTTGAATGTAATCTGATGTCACGAAACTGAAGGGCGAGATGAGTCAATGGCTTTAACGCTCGAACTGGCTTGACGCTTCGGGCAAGGATTATAAATACCTTAGTGTCTCAGCTTGAGGCAGCTTTTATTTTCAATTAAAGGCCCCAGTTTTACAGAAAACGAGAAACTCATCAAAGTAAAGCAAATAGTGAGTAAACATGCTCCATGACAGACGTTTCTTGGACAACCAGTGCCTACCTACAGATCTTGCCAGAAGGAGAAAGTAAGAAAAAGGATAATTTTGGAGAAGTGTAGGACATAAAAGGATATACTGCCTTGTCTCTTGAAAGAATGAAGGTTATGGAACTCCTAGAAAACCATAGTATGAAAGGGTCGTCTTATTTCAGGGTTTAAGTAACGATGGTATATATGTATGAAGGATGATTTACAATAAGATACGTAAGTTGGTTATTCGTCCCTTTTATGCAAAAATAATCGCTCGCTCTAAATTTATCACAAAGTGATTATCTGCATCAAATAATTGAAACTGATAAAAATTCGTATATTAAAACATGAAAGACAGAACTTTCGAAATGAAGTGAGGATTTTTTTTTTTATTTTTCTTTTGGTATCATTATTATTTGATCAATAAAACCTGCTGACATGCTGTCAAAACCTATTGGAAGATTTACAGAGAGCTTTCGAAACATTAATCAGCTTTCATTGCTAAAGCTCTCTCTAAATCTTTTTATTCTATTGGACGACAAATTTATTTTGCGATTATATTCGCTATTTCATTGTTTGTGATGTTCTGAGAAGTCAGATATTATTATTATTATTATTATTATTATTATTATTATTATTATTATTATTATTATTATTATTATTATTATTATTATTATTATTATTATTAAGGGCATCCGCAGTTCATCGAAACTGATGTTAAAAGGTGGCCGTGAGTCAATCCAATCACCACAACTGATGAACTGATGGAATTACCTCAAGCTCATTCGACCGATTTCATGACAGTTCGCCGCTAGATTTCGCCTGAGAAGCATCTCCGTCTCTCGGCCCAGAATATCAATAAACGATGTATAGGCCTAATTAATTTCATTGTTAGACCCCGCAGGTTGCAGCCTTATTTGTAGATCATTTAGAGTCCAGATCATAGAATAAATGAGAACTATTTTCATGTGATTAATACAGTTTGGTATAGGCCTAGGCTTCATAAATAACTGAACCAACCGCTAGGTCTAATTCAGTTTATTCATTAATATTGTATGGGAATAGACATCTCTCTTTAATATGCAATATTTAGTCCATACTCTGTTACGCCTTTTTGCTTCTCTCCTATTGTGAAGTGAATCACAGGGGTATCCCTCAGGAGAGGTGAACTCTCTCGAGAGACTGAGTGTTTTCAGCCACGTAATTGGCTTATCAACAGCCAATTAGGAGCGTCGCAAGGGACTGGCCTAGACATCAGGTGCACGGTTGATGTGAATCTACTATAGCCTATGTAGCTTCAACTCCTTATCACTCAGAGGAGTTTCCATCGCTGCCATATGTTAATGTTGCCACGACAGTGTTGCCACGACGAGGGGTAGGCGAGAAATGAGGGAGATGACCTCGAACAACCTCGAATTGGCTGCGCGATTGACAGTTCTGCTCTTTATACGTGTCGACGGTCATCCGTCAAACTTAGGCCCGGTATTCACACTTAGGTTTACCTGTCAGTCCACCCACGATCGTTCGACGGATGACCATCCACACGTAGAGTAGAACCGACAGTCGGACAGTCAACTTAAGGTCATTGCCCTCATTTCTCTCCTAGCAATTCACTTCACAATAAGAGGGAAGCAAAAAGGCTTGGCTTACCAGAGTATAGTCTAAATACTGCTTATTAAAGAGAGATGTCTATTCTCATTCAATATTAATCAGGATAAATCAGACCTGGTGGTTGGTTCAGTATTTATGAAATGGACCGTGAAGCCTACTTTCACTAATAACACCTTTCATAAAAAGGCAAGACACTGGCCTAGGCCTATACCAAATTGATTCATCACATGGATATACTTTTTATTTATTATATGATTTGGACTCACAACGGTCTACAAATAGCGCTACAGGGTCTAACAATGAAATTAATTACGAAGATACATAGTTTATTTCGAAAGAACTTAAGGCAATTCCATCAGTTCATCAAATCTAGTGAGTGGACTGTCGTCCACATGTACTTTTTAACGTCAGTTTCGATGAACTGACAGGGAAACTGACAGGTCAACCTGCGCGTGAATACCCGACCTAAGAGGTGGAGCTCGATTTGAGCAAGCGTCAGGAAGAAGGAATGAAAATAATCATATAAAGAATGACTGCAAATATAAATAATAATTTCGATAAGCTTCCATAATCAAGGTATTTTCTTAGACACATTAACGATGAAAAATGGCCCTTTTTTTATTTAATTCGCAAGGTTATATCTTTTATGAATTAGAATCTAGACACGGTCTTCAGGCAGTAGGATTAAGAATGGCAGGAGAACTGATTAATTCTGATTAATTCTACCTAATCAACTACCTAACTCTGCTCCATTGATCTCTGCCCATTACTTCTCTTATCATTTTCAAGCGGAAAAACTCCCCGAATCAGCATCTAGTGGTCTAGTTAAAAAAAAAAAAGAAAACTTCTCAAATCAGCATCTAGTGGTCTAGTAAAAAAAAAACTTCCCAAATCAGCATCTAGTGGTCTAGTTAAAAAAACAAAACTTCCTAAATCAGCATCGAGTGGTCTAGCCAAGAAAAATTTCCCAAATCAGCATCTAGTGGTCTAGTTCAACAGGCAACAAGCAATTAATTTTCCAGCAAGTTATCTTCGTACATTTTTCTTTCCCTCCCGGCAGTCTTGCACAGACAAAATTGGTAAAATACAAAGGTCTTAATTTGTGCGTTTATTAATATATGTTCATTTGCACTTTCCTAACAAACCGTTACTACTCTGAAATTGCGTTGATAATAGACAAATAAAAACTAATTTTTTTTAATCTACTCACCCTTGCGTTCGAGTCGTAATTGACCATGTGCTCGGCGTGGTACCAAAACACGTATGTCGGAGGCTCCGTGAAGTGCTTCAGTGTACATCTTAGATGGACGGAGCTTCCTGTTTGCACGTATCTTTCCGGCCCCCCCTCGATTTCGGCTATGGCCTCTGTGGCAAGAATTTGGGGAGGGGTATGTTTAGTACAATCC
>NC_061096.1:62814510-62832010 GCF_015104395.2 Macrobrachium nipponense
ATCTTGGATGGTCTGGGATGCAGTTTAGATATTTGTCGAGCTTATTCTTAAACACATCTACGCTCACTCCTGATATATTCCTCAGATGAGCTGGCAACGCATTGAATAGACGCTGCATTATCGATGCTGGTGCGTAGTGGATTAATGTCCTGTGTGCTTTCCTATTTTTCCTGGTATAGTTTTGGGCACTATTAATCTACCTCTGCTTGCTCTTTCTGATATTTTTAGTTCCATGATATTTTCTGCTATTCCTTCTATCTGTTTCCATGCCTGAATTATCATGTAGCGTTCTCTTCTCCTTTCTAGACTATATAATTTTAAGAATTGTAGTCTTTCCCAGTAGTCAAGGTCTTTAACTTCTTCTATTCTAGCTGTAAAGGACCTTTGTACACTCTCTATTGTGCAATATCCTTTTGATAGTGTGGGTACCATATCATATTGCAATATTCAAGTGGACTACGAACATATGTTTTTATAAAGCATAATCATGTGTTCAGCTTTTCTTGTTTTTGAAGTGCCGTAACAACATTCCCATTTTTGCTTTACATTTTGCCAACAGAGAGTTTGCTATTTGATCCATGCCATAACATGTTCCTAATTCATCATCACACCAAGGTCTTTAACTGCTTCCTTATTTGTGATTGTCTCATTATTAGGTCCCTTATATGCATATAGCTTTCTTTCTCTGTCTCCATAATTTATTGATTCAAATTTATCAGAGTTAAATACCATCCTATTTACCTCTGCCCAATCATATATACTTTGTTAAGGTCTCTTTGTAGAGCGTTCCTATCTTCATCACAAGTAATTTCTCTACTTATTCTTGTGTCATCTGCGAAACTACTCACTACCGAATCCTTAACATTATTGTCTATGTCTTCAATATAATAACAAACAGTCTTGCAGCTAACACCGTACCTTGCGGCACACCGGATATTACCGTGGCTTCATCCGATTTCTCGTCGTTTGCAATAACTATCTGTTTTCTGTTGTGTAAAAATTCTTTTAACCATCTTCCTACTTTATCCACGATATTGTGTTTTCTAATTTTCTTCGCTAATATATTATGGTCTACTTTATCAAAAGCTTTTGCAAAGTCTAAATAAACCACATCTGTTTCATTTCCGCTTTTCATATTTTTGAATATGTTCTCACGGTGGACTAACAGTTGGGTTTGTGTACTTTTTCCGGGTAGAAACCATGTTGTCCTTTATTAAACAAATTATTTTTTATTTAAATGTTTCATAATATTTTCTTCATTACCCTTTCATACACTTTCATAATATGTGATGTTAGACTCACAGGCCTTAATAAATTACTTGCCTCTAGTCTTGATCCACTTTTGAAAGTAGGGGTAATATATGCTAATTTGTGCTCATCATAAATCTTGCCTGTATCTACACTTTGTCTTAATAATATTGCAAGTGGCTTTGCGATAGAATGAACTACTTTCTTTAACAAAATAGCAGGAATTCCATCAGGCCCTGCAGCAGCTCCATTTTTAATTTCATTAATAGCCTGCACAATATCAGCTTCATTAATATCTATGTCAGCTAAATATTCACTATTTTCATCCCTTACTTCTATATCATTATCTCATTATCTATTCTAGGGTGAATTCTCTCTTATATCGTTCTGCCAGTATGTTGCAAATTTCCTTTTTTTCATTCGTTAATCTCCCTTCATTCTTAGAGGGCCTATTTCTATTCTTCTTTTATTCATCTTCTTCGCATATGAGTATAATAGTTTGGGATTTGCTTGATATTTAATAGGGTTTTTTCTTCCAAGTCCCGTTTTTCATTTTCTTTTGATTGTATAATCTTTTGTTCTGCATTTTCTATCTTACTTTTAGTTCTATAACTTTCCATGCATTTTTTTTTTTTTGCTAGACCTTTTTTCCACTTTCTGATTTTCTGGAACAAGATCCTTCTGTCTCTTGGTATGCATGACTGATGTTTACTTTTCTTCTTCGGTATATATTTATCCACTATTTTCTCTAATATTTTATATAATATCTCCGTATTTACCTTTATGTCATCACTTACGAAAATATATCCCAATCTTTGTTTAATTCTTCATTTTTTGTTTTCTGACCATTTTATATTTTTACTGTAGAAGTTGTATTTTCCATATCCTTCCACTTTTTCATTTCTTGCTTATCTCTGTTTTCACTTGCTTTGGAATGGACTGTTAATTCTATGACATTATGGTCTGAAATACTTGCATTATAAACTATTATTTTTTCTTTAACATAATTCATCTCGTTCACAAATACTAGGTCTAAAGTATTTTCCTTTCTTGTTGGCAGGTGATTTATTTGTTGAATGTTGTATTCTAGTAGCATATCTAATAGCTTTTCGAATTGCCTCTTATCTTCTGCACTACTATTACTCTCTTTTTTATATGTATAAGTACATCCACAATCTCCTATTCGTTCTTTCCAGTCTACGAAAGGAAAAGTTGAAGTCTCCAGATAGGAGAATAGTCCAGTCCTTGTGATTTCTACATATATCATCCAATTTTTCTATTATTAAGTCAAACTCTTTGTAGTATTAGGAGGTCTATATATTACTATGTTCATTAATTTTTCAGATTCAATTCTACCGCTATTAGTTCACATTCTGAGTTACTATATTTCTATATATTTTTCCTTGTTTTTTGTCTTTTCCATATATTGCGGTTCCCCCTTGATTCCTATTTTTTTCTATCTGATCTATAAGTTTGAAACCCTTTTATTTGATCATCATTCCCAGTCTCTTGGGAATACCAGGTTTCACTTATATTCATTATATCTATTTCTTTTCATTTTGGGTTAGTTCTTCTAAGTACTCTATTTTTCTTTTTGAGTTACTCGTAACTAAACAAACCCTGCGCATTCATCACTATGATGGTTTGCGTGTTTTCTCCTTCATTTAAAGTTATTGGTAATAATAAGGATTTTCCCATGTCTCTTTCCTGTTCTGGTATGTTGTTCTTTTTTTCATTTCCAGAAATTCTGACATTAAAAAATCCAACTTTCCATAATATTTGTTCTTCCTTCCATCATAATTATTCATTTTGTGTTCTGAATCTGCAATTTTCTCCATATCTGCAATATCCCCCTTGCATAATAAAAACAGTTATTATCTCTTGAGTAGAATCTTGGAGCTGATGCATTGAAATTTTTTGCTGGCACCTCTGCATATCTCGTTGATGGCTCGCTTTTTTCTTTTACCTGATATTCTTCATTCCTCTCTTTATTTGTTTCTTTCTTATTTTGGATTTTAATTGCTTGATTGGTTTATTTATTTGATTATTTTTCATGGCTACAGGGTGCATATATTTACATTTTTTGTCGAACTTACATCCTTTTCCTTCTTTTAGGTTTTTGCATATTTTTGGATGTAGATCTCTGCAATCATCCTCATATCCATCTTAAGTATGCACATTTACCATATATTTCATAGTTGTGACATACCTTAGGATGTTTGTAGTAACATTTTTCTCCATATCTGCAATTCCCTCTTTTCAAAAGGTTGCAGACTTTGTCTTTTTTGTATATTTTTTCCTCTTTCCCGTCATTGTGTAGATCTGGGTAGAGCCTCTTCGGCATTTTCTTTTGTGCTGTCATATCGTAATTTATTTCTTCGTAGGTATGCTGCTTTATAGCCTCATATGTAGTATCAATGAGTATCTCTGCATCCATACGTTTTATCTTGTTCTTTGTTTTCCTTATCTTTTTCTGTCATTTCAGTTTTGTTTACTTCTCTTACGTTTTCCTCTTCTTCTTCTTCTTCTTCTTCTTCCTCTTCTTCTTCTTCTTCATCCTCAACTATTTGTACATTCAATCTTGATTTAATAACATTGTCTATCCATGGTAGACATGTTGAGCAAAAAATTCTTGTGTCTTTTCTCATATCTTGCATTACCTCAGCACACTGTGGATGGGTCGGAATGTTGCATGCAGCACATTTTCTGATTAGGTTTTGTGGATTAACTATGCTATACCACACCTTACACAGTTTACATGCTTTGGCATTCTTTTTCCTAATGCATCAATTAGGATATTCACAAGGTTCACTTTTTTATTCATTTTTCTTTGTCGGAATATGTTGGTTTATGTATATTTTCTTTATGAGTCTCTTGACCACTTGGATTTTATTTGGAACTTCTTCAATTATTTTCAAGATGTTTTCATTTGATTTGTTCCAGTTTGAAGGATTGTATCCTTCTAATATATCTATGAATGATTTTGTATCTTTTTGGTTAGGACTGTTGCTGATTTCATAGATCAGAAATGCCAGAGAGAGAGAGAGAGAGAGAGAGAGAGAGAGAGAGAGAGAGAGAGAGAGAGAGAGAGAGAATGTTGTAGCTGGTGATACATGAATTTGACGAACTAGAATCCAGAGAGAGAGAGAGAGAGAGAGAGAGAGAGAGAGAGAGAGAGAGAGAGAGAGAGAGATACTGTAGCTGCTGATATAAGATATGATGAACATGAATAATGAGAAAGATTATATTATAGCTACTGATATATGTATTTAATAAACATGGAGAGAGAGAGAGAGAGAGAGAGAGAGAGAGAGAGAGAGAGAGAGAGAGAGAGAGAGAGAATCCACGTTGAGGCCGTAATTGTAACGTAAACAAGTCAAAATGGATAATCATACGAGCGCACGTAGAAAATTACGAGTAATTTGAAACAAACAGTGTGTTTGAAATTACCCCACATTTCCCTTTAATCCAAGTTAAAAATGTATATTTTGGGATAATAATTAAAGATGTACCCGCTAGTTTATTCCACAATGAAGGTTCAAAGTAAATATGGAATGGAAGTCGTTCATGGTGAATTCTGAGAGAAAACATATTATTTTTGGTAACTCAGCCATTCGGTCAAGATTTAATGCTGGATAAGAGGCGAGGATTGTAAAATAACGGCTACTTTATGGAAGTTGCAATAAACCTAAGCAGTATGGTGCCGGCCACAATGAGTCATCAAGAAAGCTCAGAGCCAGCAGAGTGAGAAAAGGTGATAAATTGAAAGCTGCTTTTTTTTATAAATGTTAAAAGATAAAAATGAAAAGAGAGAGAGAGAGAGAGAGAGGCCAGATTTTCTTGTATGACGGCGACACACCTTTTTTGAGAAGAAATATATTAAAAACTAACTTTTTTATATATGTTAAAAAAGAGACCGGATTTTATTGTATGACGGTGATGGAATGACTCTAGATGCAATTGTTTTTTAGAAGAAATAAATTAAAAGCAGCTTTTTCAAAAAATGTAAAAAAAAAAAAAAATATATTTTATCTCATTACCGTGATGCAATGTTTTTATACGTACTTTTTTTTTAGAAAAAAAAAAATATTAAAAACTACTTTTCCCTAAAAATGTAAAAAAAAGCCCGGATTATATTGCATTAAGGTGTGTGAAAACGATTCCGTGCAAACCTTTTTTTTTTTTTGAGAAAAAATATATATTAAAAGCTTCTTTAAAAAAATGTAAACAAAAGCCCAGATTATATTGCATTAAGGTGATGAAACGATTCTATACACACCCTTTTTTCAGAAGAAATATATATTAAAAGGTTCTTTTATCAAAAAAATGTAAAAAAAGCCCAGATTATATTGCATTAAGGTGGTGAAACGATTCCATACACACCTTTTTTTGAGAAAAAAAATATATTAAAAGCTTCTTTAAAAAAATTTAAACAAAAGCCCAGATTATATTGCATTAAGGTGATGAAACGATTCCATGCAAAACTTTTTTTTTGAAAAAAATATATATTAAAAGCTTCTTTTATAAAAAAAAAAAACATAAAAAAAGAAAAAGCCCATGATTATATTATATTGCATTAAGGTGATGAAACGATTCCATACACACCTTTTTTTGGACCTGAGAAAAAAAATACATAATAAAAGCTTCTTTAAAAAAATCGTAAACAAACAAAAGCCCAGATCATATTGCATTAAGGTTGTGAAACGAATCTATAAACTCCTTTTTTTTTGAGGAAAAATATATATTAAAAGCTTCTTTTAAAAAAAATGTAAACAAAAGCCCAGATTATATTGCATTAAGGTGGTGAAACGATTCCATGGTAAACCCTTTTTTGAGAAAAAATATATATTAAAAGCTTCTTTAACAAAATGTAAACAAAAGCCCAGATTATATTGCATTAAGGTGATGAAACGATTCCATGCAAACCTTTTTTTGAGAAAAAATATATATTAAAAGCTTCTTTAAAAAAATGTAAACAAAAGCCCAGATTATATTGCATTAAGGTGATGAAAACGATTCCATACAAATTTTTTTTTTAGAAGAGATATATACCTTCCTTAAAAAAAAAATGTAAACAAGAGCCCAGATTATATTGCATTAAGGTTGTGAAAAGATTCCATACACACCTTTTTTTTGAGAAGAAATATATATTAAAAGCTTCTTTTAAAAAAATGTAAAAAAGAGCCCAGATCATATTGCATTAAGGTGATGAAACGATTCCATGCAAAACTTTTTTGAGAAAAAATATGTATTAAAAGCTTTCTTTAAAAAAAAAACAAAAAATGTAAACAAAAGCCCAGATTATATTGCATTAAGGTGGTGAAACGATGCCATATAGATTCCTTTTTTTCAAAAGCTTTCGCTCACCGAGGATCTAATTCGAAGCATCGTTCATAAACCCATAACTCGACGAAACGTTTCCAGGACGTCCCTTTTTGGGAAAGTTGTGAAGGCCATAACGAGAGCAGGAAGGCTAAACTTGACTCAGTCACGTCCACATTCTTGTTTAATGACCGCACAAAGTCTCTGTTTAGCTTCGAGAACGCGCTCGCGCGCTTTTATGTGGATATGATTCCTCTTGATTTAAGAGGGATACGTTTCCCTCCCCTCCTGTTTCCTGTGCCCCTCGGTTCGTAACCCCCTTTCCCCCCCCCCCCCCCCTCTCTCTCTCTCTCTCTCTCTCTCTCTCTCTCCTTCAATAGTTCTTGGTCTGGTCACGTGATCTGTTTTTTACTAATACGTTTCGACTTTTGCTCACAGTCGATGGAAGGAGGAGTTGAATCCTGGTATCCATACCCAGAAATAATTCTTGGCATCTAAGACATCATTTACCATAGAGGAGTTGAATCCTGGTATTCATACCCAGAAATAATTCTTGGCATGTGAGACATCATTTACCATAGAGGAGTTGAATCCTGGTATCCATACCCAGAAATAATTCTTGGCATCTAAGACATTATTTACCATAGAGGAGTTGAATCCTGGTATGTATACCCGGAAATAATTCTTGGCATGTGAGACATCATTTACCATAGAGGAGTTGAATCCTGGTATTCATACCCAGAAATAATTCTTGGCATGTGAGACATCATTTACCATAGAGGAGTTGAATCCTGGTATGTATACCCGGAAATAATTCTTGGCATCTAAGACATTATTTACCATAGAGGAGTTGAATCCTGGTATGTATACCCGGAAATAATTCTTGGCATGTGAGACATCATTTACCATAGAGGAGTTGAATCCTGGTATTCATACCCAGAAATAATTCTTGGCATGTGAGACATCATTTACCATAGAGGAGTTGAATCCTGGTATTCATACCCAGAAATAATTCTTGGCATGTGAGACATCATTTACCATAGAGGAGTTGAATCCTGGTATTCATACCCAGAAATAATTCTTGGCGTCTGAGATATCATTTAAAATCACCAAAGCCTCATTCGTCTTCCCCTGTGGTAGATTTATTGTTATGGTCTTGCATTATACAAAGACAACTCACTCTTCTTCTTCTTCTTCTTCTTCTTCTTTTCTTCTTCTTCTTCTTCTTCTTCTTCCCATTTTTAAACGGTAAGTAGATCTTCGCCACACGATTCATTCTCCTCCAATGGCTCGGAAATTAAGTGGGATTAATGTCAGCTAATATGTTTGGTCTCCTTTCTTTAATTTTCTCCCTTCAGTATTTTCACTCCTCGGGGTTTTTAACGGCGTTCTTGGAAGTTCATCCATCCGAGGACTTCCCGCAGAGGTTGGTGGAGAACTTCCCTTCTTCTTCTTCTTCTTCAACTTCTGGTGAATTGTGGAGAGCCTCTTGTATCCCTTCCCGAGGGAATGGTCGTCCATTTAATTATTGTTAAAATTTCAACAAGTTTCCCTGGAAGTAAATCCTGGTGCGCTACATCGCTTAATGGAATCCATTTTACATCCGTTCGGCGTAGGGAGAGAGAGAGAGAGAGAGAGAGAGAGAGAGAGAGAGAGAGAGAGAGAGAGAGAGAGAATGTGATGTAGCTGTCTAGAATTGAGATTGAGGAAGGGACAGACAGGCTGGAGAAGAGATGCATTTTATAAGTGTTTAGCCAAACGGGACCCAACACAAAGAAAGAGAGAGAGAGAGAGAGAGAGAGAGAGAGAGAGAGAGGCCACCATACGGACGAACAGGTAAGCATACGGATAATTAATTTTTAACACTTCCCGGTACCTTTCTATTTTCGCAACTGGTATCTTGGCAGTGGGTGGCAGCTGCAATATAAGAGAAAATTAGGGAGATGAGTGGGGCTTATCCGCAAATGAAACATCATATGCAAATATGATCGCTGCCCAAAGAAATATACTCTTCTTGAAATATATTCTTTTAGCTCTCTTATCAACATACAACCAGCGCCTTCTCTCTTTGGCTAAGTGGTAATTAGTGAGGTTAAGTCTCTCTGAACAGTTATATACTTATTTTATTAAAAAAACAAAGATTTTACCTCAGCTGGGGGTTGCTGACTGATCATTTCCTTTCATCTGGCGTTTCAGTGGCCCAAAGGAAAAGGTTTCACAGGATTGCACAGGGGTCATGTGTCTGTGGCATACACAAAGTCATAGAGCTCCCTTGACCACATGTGGGATCATGAGTATGTGGGTAGTAATATAATTTTAAGAAATAATGTTGGAATACTTGCAACAGACCTTAGAAGTCTGGTGTCAGCAGCTCCGTGCCTATAAATCAGGTCAGTGTTCCAACAGTGTAACCAAATCTTTAGTAGCACCTCTCATCATCAGAGCCCGGTAAATAAAAAGAAATTCTGTTAACGCCCCAGAATAACTTTAAATTTACGAAACGTTCACCCTTTGATGTCAATTATCACAAGATTGAGAAACTGAATAAGAGAGTAGTTCGACCAAAGTGACTTTTATAAAGAAGACATAAAAGGATATAAAAGAATCCAGTGTGTAAGGCCTCTTTGACACTGCTACAAAGAACGCCTGAGAACAGGTTAAAAAAAAAAAAGTCAAGGAGGTGACACGGGTCAAAAGAGGGCGAGAGAGAACAAGATTCCGAATAAGAGAGAGCCCAGAGAGAGAGAGAAGAGAGAGGAGATAGAGAGAGAGAGAGAGAGAGAGAGAGAGAGAGAGAGAGAGAGAGAGAGAGAGAGAGAGAGAGAGAATATGTTGTACTTACTTTGCAGGAAGGATTTTTCTATATTTTCAGAAAAATTTTTCATCACTTTTAAACTTAACCACTTCAATACAGATATTTCTCAGTTATTGTAAAATCGCCTTAAAAGAAAGAGGAGTTTCAAGTTATTTCTTACTTCTTGACATTCTGATACTGCTCTGAGAGAGAGAGAGAGAGAGAGAGAGAGGAGAGAGAGAGAGAGAGAGAGAGAGAGAGAGAGAAAGTAGATTTCTACTTATCTTGCAAGAATTATTTCTAATACAATTTCTAACCACAAATCCTCTCCAATACAGATATTTCTAATTTAGCAAATAAATGAGATGGATAGATAAACAAAGAAATAAATAGAGAAATAGGAGGACAGAAAAATGGGTGAGGAGGAGGGTGGGCTTTACTAAAAATATCCCTGTTGAGAGAGAGAGAGAGAGAGAGAGAGAGAGAGAGAGAGAGAGAGAGAGAAATATGTCACACGAGCACAAAGGTCTTCAATATGTGAAGGAGAGGTGTTGAATGGAACAAAAGAATCTCCAAGAGGGGAAAGACATGAGATGAAGGCGAGACACAAGAAGGCGAGAATAATTCGGAGGGAGAGAGAGAGAGAGATAGAGGGAGAATTGGATGACCGAGTCGACGTTTCCAGAGTTCATGGGGAAAGGCTAGGAATTCTAAGAGTCAAGGAACTGGGCACTGGGAATCAGTTGAAGAACGCTGAAGAAAAGGAGTTACAATATGAACTCCTGGCTGGAACAGAGTCTAGTCTGGGAATTCGATCTACGATTCAGATGAAGAACGCTGAAGTAAAGGAGTTGCAACATGAACTCCTAGGTAAAACAGATAGGAATCTTCAAATCCTAGGCTAGGAATTCCAAGAATAAAGGCATTCAATACTGGGAATAGGAATTATGACATGCACTCCCAGCTAGAACAGAGATCGGAGGCTTCAAATCCGAGGCTAGGAATTCCAAGAGTCTAGGAATTCGATATTTGGAATCTGATGAAGAACTTTCAATTAAACGATTTCTCTTTTACTTCTCTTTTAAAGCTGACTATGCGAGGAATTGTTGCTTTTGCGAAATGGAGAATTCTTTTGGAAATGCAATTTGATGTCGATATTTTGGGTATGGTCGAAAAAAACTTAAAACTTAATCCCGAAGAAACTAATAGACCTGCTACTCAAAGGTAGAAAGATTGTAGCAATGTGAAAAAACAGAAGTTAGAAAAGAATTCCAACGACTGACAGCAGAAAAATTGAGCAATCCCAGCATCACCAGATTTTACAGGATTTAAGAAGATTTGCTTAAAAATATGAAGCAGACGAGAGAGAGAGAGAGACCGAGCAAGCGTCTCATGTCGACGGTCGCTAATTTATTCATTATTTGGTCCTAAAGTTAAGACAACGGCTTGTCATAACAGACATGTTATCCTTTATGGAGACTTGGCCTTTTACAAAGTGTAAAATGACATTAGGTCTGTTGTGTAAACGATAAATATGAAGGGAGAAATGCCAGCAGTTTGTGGTTTTGCGAATGTGGTGGTTTTGAGAGGATATAACCTTGGGATAATGTTACAAAGATTATTACTATTATTCTTGTTCTTATTATTATTATTGAACAGGCCTAAAAAGACTATAATTTTCAAAGAAAGCCTTGCAGATATAATGCTGTACATAAAAAGGGACACTCAAGTACATCAATATGAGTCAACAAACAGCAAAAAATATAGATGCATTAAACTGCAACAAACGTCATGTAATCTATATGAAGAACACAATCCTAAAGTCCTTAAAAAAAACAGATGTTGTAAAATCCAATCATTTCTCCCAAGAAAGGTATATATATATATATATATATATATATATATATATATATATATCTATATATATATATATATATATATAATAATATATATATATATATATATATATATATATATATATATATATATATATATATATATATATATTTCTATAGTGTTTGTATTAGAGCCTACTCCATATTACGTCACAACAACACTTTCCTTCACATCAAAGTAATTCGCCCCCAAATTGATATTGCGTCGAAACTAAACCAAGAAAGGGTTAATTCAATCTCCAGACCTCTCGAAATCTGATAAGGTGGGGGGCCACGAAAGAATGTTCAAAGAAGGAGAAAATATATGTCCAAAGTTCCCTTTCCATTCCAGCCAGGGGGACTTGGACGAGGGACCACGGAACTGACGACGGAATTCCTCCGGGTTGTTTCAATGTGGGATTTGGAGGGGAACGCTCAGAGTGAGGATAAGGTGACGGAAGCTACTAGTAGTACATGAAGTGGAGAGGGACTTCTCTTTACTGAATCTGTGTAAGGGAGAGAGAGAGAGAGAGAGAGTTTTTTAGTTGCTTTCCATGAGAAATTCCTATTCACTTTCAATACGTTGCTTTTGATATCCTTGATCCCCTCCAGATAATTGTTAGTTGTTGCAGGTCCGCCTTTAAAGAACGAGTGTTCAAGTTATTTCTTATTTACATGGGCTTTTTTTAATACAATTCTGATATCACTAAGAGAGAGAGAGAGAGAGAGAGAGAGAGAGAGCGAGAGAGAGAGTCTTATTACAATTTGATATATTCATGAAGTGAGATGACAAATGGGGGATTCTTGCATCAAGTAAGTAAGTTCGTCGCCTAAGAGACAGAAGAAAGAATTGATTCTATCATATACTATTTCTAATAAAAATTAGCGATCCAAAAAACTTGAAACTTGTTTAATTAGTATTCTTATCCCTAAACTCATAAGATTATTGCTCCTTTACCAGTGGGATTTGTTATTTAAGAATGGTCTATTTCTTCCACATTGCGTAAGTGTAATATTTATAAGGTTCGTTCTCATCCGCACGTTCTGATAAAATTAGGTGTCCAAGGAGACAAGCAAAGAAATGAAGGTACTTCTATTTAATAATAGTTAATTCTACTTTTCCACAAATTAATCTAATATGAAATTAAGGACTGGCTTAGCAAATAAAATGACCATCATATCCCGAAATAGATGAAAAGAGAGGAAAAGAACGCAGCCAAAACGACAGGAAGGCCCCAGCTGGCGGAGGAGGTAAGGCTCGTCGGTAAGCAGGTGTGTGCCATTGCAGAGTGGCCGACTTGTTTTGCTCCCGAAAGTTGTAATTGCCCGGGTTGAGAGAAATTAGCCCCAGGGCTCAAATACCCAATTGTTTGTTCTCGGTCTTATGAGAGGCGGGAGTCCGTCTCGTAAGGATTTCTCAGTAAATGGAGCAGTGGTAGATACTTATTTTTTTTAACTAGTTTCGCACACAGACACAACAACGCACTATATTATGATTATTATATATATATATATATAATATATAAATTTCGGGGGGGGTTTTTTTTTTTTTTGTTTTTGTGTGTTCGGGGGGTTTTTTTTTTTTATATATACCAACATACATATACATAAAAGATTATTGACATATAAATAATGTATATATCAATCGGTTCGGTTCCTTTTATTTGCAAATATTGGTCTTACGAGATTTTTTATATGAATGTTGGCAAACTCACCTACTCTCAATTTCCTTTCCAGCCTTTGGCCTAAACGCCATAGCCTATTCTGTTCTGTGTACACTAGTCTGTCTGACATTTTTGGGAGGACCAAGCTATCTGCAAAACGAGATAGACAAATATCAACTTCAGAACAGAAGTGACCAGTGCAGAAATTTCCAAGACACTTTCGTCTCCTTTCAAAGGCGATCCAGACTAACAACTCTGGATGAGACGCTGATCCGTCACTTGGACCCTCAATCAAAGATTCGGAGCAAGCAGGTGAAACATTGTAACTCATATAATTGTATGTGTTTAGTGACTATATAGACTACTTGGGAAAAGGTCGTCAAGCGTCAGAGCTGAGACAACTGAATAAAAGTATTCCAGATGAACGGGCTGCCTGTTGTTGCAGAGTAATGCTCCTGTTAACGGGTCAAGCGTCCAGCTGTGAACCAGAATAGCTGCATTATTACGCTCTTACTCCCCTGACCAGACGCGATCTGATTCCACCTGCTCCCTCCCTAAACTCATGTCCCGCCAGTGTGGTCATCATTTTGGGAAGGACATTTGAATTTTTCAGTTCCAAGGAGTCTTCAAAGGTCATGGAAGCGGCGGAGCGACGCTTGAATATCGGCGGAGTGGATGCGCTGAAGTTAAACGAGACTACGTTAGAAGATAATACGAGAAATTCAGTTGTATTCCACTGAATTACTATATCTTCGTGCCTGAGAAGATTACCAGTGCTAATACGAGAAATGTATTTCCCTTGTGATGCTCTCTGGGTGAGGCTGACAGAAGTTTTGGGTGCCCCTTTTAACCCCGAGATTAATCTTGATTCTCCAGTGAATTAAGTTAGATGACAATTTCTTACCCTTCTGTTCTTTGTCTTCCAGGTCACTGAAACTAATCAGATCCCATGGTAACGGCTAGTAACGGCTAGTATTAAGTAATAGTAATAAGCAATAGTAATAATAATAATTAGTATTAATAATAATAAGAGTAATAAGAGTAATAAGAGCTAGACCCACTATTACTATTCATAAGATACAGCGTTGGCTGTATTTTCTTCGTTCCTTCCACTCTCGCTTCAACTTTTAAAAATAAATAATGGTTAAAAACTTGCAAAAAAAAAGTACTTAAAGACTTGCGAATGGCAGTGGGTCGCAATGAGGCCTAGGAAGGCAGCAGAATGAGTGAATACAGACTCTTATACAAGTGCCCTAAGACTTACTAAGCAAACTCTTTGGAGAAAGAATGCTGAAAGAGGAGCAAAAGGATAGAGAGAGAGAGAGAGAGAGAGAGAGAGAGAGAGAGAGAGAGAGAGAGAGAGAGAGAGAGTAGAAAATGCAATTAAATGTAGGTATGCAGGTATAAGTAAAAAAAATGGACAGCTCATGCCACAGGACAATCGATTAGTCATTCGCTTCCAAAAGATGGAATTTTCTACTCGTCTAGATGTCGCGATTGTAAAATGGGGCAAATAAATCTACAGTGATAAATATGTTTGTAAATATTAAAGAAACCCTTCCATAAGATAACTTTGGACAACTTGATCGAGTGGCCTGATCAAACCATACCAAAAACCGAAAAAAAAAAGCTAGAAGAAAAAATTTACTTTAGGTTGAAGTGGTCCTCGAATAAAGTTAGTGAAAGGTACCGTGAAGAGGACCTGACAAACTTTACGTAAACAAAAATATTACCGAGTCATTTTACCAACTTTCTGAATCATCATACTGGCTCTTTAGTATCTTGACTGGTTTTCTCTAAAACTCCATGACGGTGCTGACGTCATTCAAGGCAGAAGTTTAGAGACGCAATGATCGAACAGGACCGGTCTTGTTTTGGGCGGTATTCTCCGTCTCTGTCCTTACTCTCTTTCTCTCTCTCGTCTAAAAAAGAAGAAGAAGAAAAAAAAAAGACTTAAAAAAAAAAAAAAAAAGGACGAGTTTGAGTAACCATTGCCACATAATGCATTCATGCGTTCAGCCCACGTTTATGTCTGTCTCTCAGACGTATTCGAATCGATACTAGACATCGCCCAAAAAGAAACTAGGTCATTCCGTTATCAACCTGAGCCGTGGGAGAGGCATCAAAAACGCTGCTTCAATTTGACTGATTTCATTCATCCCCTTTGGGGTTTTAATCAACCGCGAGTGAATGATTACATTTTTGACATTTTCAAACGCCCGACCTTTTATCTCGCCACATATTACAAATCGGGACCTTTGTTTTTATTTTTCTTAAATTTCTTTTATTTATTTTAACACATGAAGACAAAATGATGTTCTTCATGACACATGAAAAGCGATGCGCATTTTCTCATTCGCTTCGTTTGTTTACCGGCTCTCATTGTGACCCCCTGTCAGGCAGAGTGGGTGTCTATAGAGTTTATGGAAATTTTTGATAACTGGCATTTTGTGGATGACTGCTGATCTCATGCCCACGAGGGACAAAATCGAGTACTCGTATGTTGGTTTTTATCTACAAACTACACTTTCCTACTATGAAATTCATTTCCCCAATAGTACAAAGCAAGTTATGATCACCGATGTTTTAAAGCTTCTATGCAGCTTTGCTAATTGTATTTCTCGTATCGGAAGATTATACCTTAAGAATCTAGTTTAAATGTTCATGAAAACGTGACCACCAAAGCACAGGTAAATAAATGAATAAATACCAAATATTAGGAAGAAATGAAGAGTTATGGAGAGGTTAAACAAAAAAGGAAGTGGGGAAAATTTTTACCAAAACAGAGCAAGGAATATTTTTCCTGTGGACTGACTTCTCCACTAGGAGAGAGAGAGAGAGAGAGAGAGAGAGAGAGAGAGAGAGAGAGAGAGAGAGAGAGAGTCTTGCACTGTTGCGAAAGAAGTGCGTAGAGACACAAACCCCGCTCATCGGAAATTTCTCTTCTGAGACGAAGGAAACATAAAAGGGAAAGAGAGCTACCGAAGTAATGGAAGAATTGCTGTGGAGGAGAGCAGAGGGTTTCTCTCTCTCTCTCTCTCTCTCTCTCTCTCTTTAAGAGAACCGGTGCGTTGTTTTCTCTTCTTATTTTGCTTGATTGTACAACTGACTGAGAGCTCCCGCAGGAATAGCTCGCGAGGAAATTCGTTGTTGTCAGTAAAAAGGGACTTTTAGTGCCAATCCCTTAGTGCCTTCTCATCCTTGGCACTCTACCCTGAAATATGTACACACACACACACACATTTATATATATACACACATATATAATTCCGATTCTCCATTTCTAATCTTTCTTCCACTGAATTTTAATCTTAGTTTCATAATTGAGTTACAAGGGCAGTCATCCATCAAAAAAAACGAGCTCGTCCCAAAAAACACACACATACGCACACACACGTGTATATATACCATATAAATACACACATATCTGTTGTTGATAAGTTCACAGTATATGTTTTGGTACTAAGCAACATCTAGCCATTATTTCTGCTTAGTAATTTAATCAAATTTATGAGGACTGCGGATATAATTTTTCTAGTGTTTACCGTCTAACATTATTCGAATTATATGTTTGTTTGTATGGTGTTTTTACGATACATGGAACAAGTGGTTATTCAGCAACGGGACCAACGGCTTTACGTGACTTCCGAACCACGTCGAGAGTGAACTTTTATCACCAGTAATACACACCTCTAACACCCCAATGGAATGGCCGAGACTCGAACTCGCGGCCACCGAGGTGGCAGGTCAAGACCATACTGATCACGCCACTGAGGCGCAATTCTAATTATATGATGAATGAGTTAGCATTTACATGAAACAAGCTGAACACCATTAATTTATAAGTGAAGCGCCATTTTCATGAAGTTCTCGACATATAACGAAACGGAGGAAATTGAGAGGGTGCAGATGACTAATCAATAAAGATCAATTGGTGAGGCGGGGGAGGGGGGGAATAAAGAAAAAGTTAAGAACTATCGCAAATACGCTGAGACTCCAAATCACTAATTGAAGAATATACATAATAAATGAAAGAAACTCCTTCGATTCGAGTTTGTTATTCACCACAAAAAAAGGAAAAAAAAAAATACTCGATTCTTGTTAAATAAAATACTGTCCTAAAAGTAAATATTTGCTATTTACCGCTATTTATAAATTAATATTGAATGGAAACACGAAGTAGACAAATGAAAATAAAGACGAGCAAGTAATCGAAAGATGAAGGGGATAAATTCACGTTGATAAAACATTTGCATAAAAAGAATAAATGGAAAATGGCTGGAAGAGATTGATTTGGAAATATGAACGGAAGATACCATAGTTAATATAAGGCTAATAAAATGCTGATGACTGGCGTCCTTTAGCTGCTGATATAAATATAAAAAATATATATATATATATATATATATATATGTATATATATATATATATAACACAACCACATATATATATATATATTATATATATATATATGTTATTATATATATATATATATATATATAATATATATATGTATATATATATATATATATTATATTTATATATATATTTATATATAATATGATATATATATAATATATATAATATATATATTAATA
>NC_061096.1:62837010-62857010 GCF_015104395.2 Macrobrachium nipponense
GGGGGGGGGTAGGCTGGCGCTAGCAGAAGACGGACAAGACGGAGGGGGGGAGGGAGGGGCAGGAGAAGGGGGGGGGTGTGAATAAAGGAGCAAGAGACAAGAGATCTACAGATAAAGATAATAGGTTGGAGAAGATATTATTTGGAGGAAGACGGCACAGGAGAAGGAAATATCTTAAGAGGTATAATTGGGTGAGAAATGGGAATTAAAGAGGAGGAGGAGGAGGAAGAGGAGGAGGAGGAAGAGGAATAATATTTTAAAGAACAAACGAGGATCGGGGAGAGAAAGAGGACGAAGCAATATGTTAAATCAGAGAATAAGAATAAGAAGAAGAAGAAGAAGAAGAAGTCCTCAAGAATTAGGATGGGGAGTTGAGGAGTAGGAAAGATAATCCATAAAAGTGGAAATAGGAGGAAGGAAGAGGCCGGTGTAAGTAGGAGGGGCAAGAGAACGGAAGGAAGAAGCCCTCCTTGGTGTGAGGCAACCTAAAGTTGTGAGGTTGGTTTGCGGCGAAAAATTCTCCCTTCGCCGAAATGGGACAGGATTTTGGTGAGTTTTTTTGTTTTGTTTTTCTGTTTGTTTGTTTGTTTGTCTTGTTTATTTGTTTAGAGTGAAAGATAAAAGTAAAACGCCGATAGTTACGGTCTTCAGTCAATTTAAAATTCGCTAGAATCGGGAGCCTATTGTAGGGTTACTTATATATACGTATACACACATACGCACACACAAACATATATATATATATATATATATATATATATATATATATATATATATATATATACATACATGGTAAAGGATATTTTGTAGTTAATCTAAAATTTACATACAAAATTTTATGACTTGTTAATTCTGCAGATATATGTATATATATACATATATGTGTACACATATACACATATATGTGTATATGGAATATGACTATAATAGGCATACATATATGTTAGTATATATATGTATATTATATATATAATTGTAACGGTAGCATTCTTGGACTTGTACGACAACAACAGAAACGCATTATATTTCTCAGTAATATTTATTTGTTGAAACAGCAAGTTGAAAAGACACTAATTAAAACAATTTAGTAATCTAGGATCAAACAACAATTAAACTATTGTGAAGTATATTCCTCTATTTATTCATTATGATTATCATCAAAATGATTATTGTCATCATTTTCCTGCAGTATAACCAACCTTCAATTATCAGTCATTAACACTTTGGACAAGACAGACTTGTATGATAAATGATTAAATTATTTTTGCTCTTCACCTATTTTTACTACGAACCCTAGCTAAGGAAATCCTGTTCCATTTCTGCAGATTTCAGTGAATAACAGCATATGATTCATATTCTGCGTTGCTTCAAGTCGGGAGTGCGAGAAAGATTTCCAGATTAAATTTGCTATAAAACAGCAAGGGAGGGAGAGAGAGAGAGAGAGAGAGAGAGAGAGAGAGAGAGAGAGAGAGAGAGAGAGAGAGAGAGACATTATAAGTCACACTTACACACAGGCACACGGATGTATGTGCATATATAAGTGTGGGTAGGTATATATTTACGTATATATATATATATATATATATATATATATATATATATATATATATATATATATATATATGTATATATATTATATAATGCACGAGAGAGAGAGAGAGAGAGAGAGAGAGAGAGAGAGAGAGAAGGCGAGGTCTACACAACAGTTCTAGACATATGAAGAGAAACAGGGAGTTATGTTAATAGAATAGAATTACTTCGCTGCAAAGAGAGAGAGAGAGAGAGAGAGAGAGAGAGAGAGAGAGAGAGAGAGAGAGAGAGAGATTGCTGATTTTCAAGAGTAAGGTAAAGGACCAAAGAACGAAATAGAAATGTCAAAATCTTGGCAACAGAAAAAACAAAGAAAGTAAAATATCTGAATGACCTTCCTTGAAGCAGAAGTTGTTGACCTTTAGATATGAGTCGCGTCTCTCTCTGGCAGAGCTAAATCCTGCTCTTGCACAAAGTCTTTCCACCTAAAAGCCTGAACACACACACACACACACACACAAAGACGGTTGCAAAGATTAAGAACGACCAGCTTTTCTCGGCGCAGCTCCATCACACATCGAATGATCTCTGTTTGTGAGAGATCAGGTCGGAATTTCTGAGAGGATCGAGGGTGCGTAAGAATGACGGTCTCAGTTCTTGAGAGATTAGCTTAGAGTTATTGAGGGGATGTACGGAGTGATGTAAGACTGGTGCACCGGGAGAGCCGTTACATAGAGAGGAGGAAATACTCGCGTTGCGCGAAAAAAAAAAAAACTCGACGTTGAAAGAAGAGCAGCGCGAGACTTGAAACGCCTGAATGGGTTCGACGATGGAGTTGAAAGACTTGCAAAAGAGGGGGGGAGGGGAGGAGGGAGAGGGGGGAATGAAGGAGGAGCGAAGAGGTGCGTTGGATATGCAGACTATCATCATAAAACAGACGCTGGGAAGCCCCGAGAATAAGACAGAAGAGGCGAAAGAGAAAATCAGGTGGTGAAGTAAGCCGGTTCGTCCGCTTCTGAAAGAAAGAGAAATATACTTAAATTTCACAAGTGTTTGGAGGAAGCTCAGGTGAGTATGCAAACTATAGCGTCTGACTATGTATACCTACAGTCGCTAAAGACGCATTCGCCGGAGGAAATCTGATTTGTGTGGCACATGAAGCACTTTCTGCATTGTTGAAGGAACGAGAAGAAGAAAAAGAAGGAATCTTCGTTAGAACGAGCGGATATTTAACTTTTCCGATAAGTCCTAAGAACCCATTACAACTTTAAGTGAGAAGAATTTGAATCGTCGGGGGGAGGGGGTGGAACGACTTCGGCACTGGATTCTTAACCCTCTTACTTCTTCTTCCTCCTCCTCCTTCTCCTCCTCTTCTTCTTCTTCTTCTTCTTCTACTTTCCGCTTCGTGAAATAAAAAAAAAGTTTTCCGTTAGTCTTCTCCGTAGGTAGCTTTGAGTTCTCCTCGACCGAGGCCTAATGCCGTATGAGTCTAGCTGCTCTTTCTGTTACTGTTGTGGGGGAGAGTTTGTTCTAAGCAGAATAAGTTCTCGTGTGGAATTTTCACTTTATATATGATATATATATATATGATATATATTATATAATATATTATCTTATATATTATATGTATATATATAATATATATATCATCTATATATAACGAATGATAATACTATATATAATATATATTTATACTATATATATATCTATGATATAATATATATAATTATATATATTTTATATATATAAAAAATCTATATATTATGAATATAAAGATATATCATCTATATATCTAATATATATCTATATAATATATATATACACCATATATATATATATGATATAGATTATTATATATATTAAACATATAGGCAGACATACATGTGTGTGTATCCTACGTAAATGGGCTCCGATTACGACACTGGAAAATTGAAAGTGAATGAGGAATTTGAAGTTTGAAGGGCTGTGTCCTTCAGGCATAAGGAAATGGGTTTCTATGTGGGAGAAGACGCACAGAGGGAGAAAAAAAGTGGGTCTTAATTTGGCGAGACTGGGTACATCATACTGAAGGTATGCACCCGAGTTCGAGATGGTTTGAAGCACAGCATCACCGAGGAGTGGAGGACGAGAGAGAGAGAGAGAGAGAGAGAGAGAGGGAGAGAGAGAGAGAGACAGAGAGAGAGAGAGAGAGAGAGAGAGAGAGAGAGGAATGCCAGAGAGAGGAAGAAGAGGAGAAGAGAGAGAGAAGGATTTTGGGGGTGGGGATATCTTAGGAAGTTAACGAGAGTTTTAGGAACAAGAATGTATCCTCAGGAGAGAAGTAGGCATGACGAAAATTGCCAAGAAAATAGGGGATATCGAGATAATGGGTCAATTTCGTCATAAAAAAAAAACAAAAATAAACACGATAGCTTTAGGAAGAAAGCCGTAATCACAAGAAGGAAGTCGGTACAAGGAAAATAGCTGAGATCATCATGGATATTGAAACAGACGATACATTTCAAAATGAAATCGACCCTATTCGCCCCAGACGAAACAAGGAACAGAAGACATTCGCAAGCTCTATTTAAAACGAAGTTTGTCACAGTTGGCTGAATCCGGATGTTCTCACGAAGGCCCGAAATGATAAAAGCGTTTATTTTATAGACTGGAAACTGCGCCGCACTTTCCCAAACAACTTAACTGTAGAAGTCTGATAAAGTAATAAATTTTCCTTTAAAACCCAAAGGCCGTCGGGATGGGAAACCAGATGCCCTTATGTGGGAAGGGCATCATGGGAAGAAGACGTTAATGAAAAGGGAAGGGATATGCCTCCTGAAGGATGTCCGTAATGAGACTGGGAAAACGAAAGAAAGAAGAAATGCCAGAGCCACTATACATACAAAAACTAGAATTAAACAGATATCTCACATGAAAAAATACGGAAAAACGTAAAGGTTCAAAGTCTGTAGCAATAAAGACACACACAAGAAAGAGAAGACAGAATCGGCATTTAGGTATTATTCACGTTTTATTGGACTTGTATAAAACCTTGACGGAAGGAGTGAGAGAACGAGTGGCTTATTTCCTTTAGCCCACCTTCCTTGGAAATATAGCAACTTGTTTTTCCTATTTTTCATTCTATATTCTTCCTAACATCAATACAAGTTCTTAGGAAACTAGAGAAGTGTTGAGAACGTGGGGGTTTCATCTCAGCCAACTCCTATCGGGAAGATTATTAAGTGGTATTTTGACGTAATAAATATTTTCGTAATATCTCATAATTTGTGGTTCAAAATAATTTCGGCGTGACCGGATCTCAGAACGAACAAAATCAGTAAATTTTAACGTTATATTTTTCTTCGTCTAAATATTTTAATCTAATGATTATTACGCGTCAGTACGTCCTCTCCTGAACGTCTGTGGGCAACTCAGAGGACAGACTCAAATATAATTAACGGTAATGACATTGGGGTTCAACTCGTGAATTGGAAATCGACGTCGACGACCTACGTTTAAAGTTCCTTTCTACAAAGTACCTTTGAAAGACTATTGGGCGAAAAGTCTACACACTGGATAAATAAATAAAGAAAAAAGTCCTTCCTCTCCTCTCTTATAAAGAAAAAAGGTCTCTCTCTCTCTCTGTCTCTCTTCTCTCTCTTCCCTTCTTCTCTCTCTCTGTTCTCTCTCTCCTTTCTAATCTTTCTAACGTGGACTCAGGAACTCATTAGAAAGATGAATTGAAAAGATGAAGACACTTTCTCGCAACGACGTGGACAACCCCCCCTCCCCCCCTTTTCTGGGTTCCATAGGGGCCTCGGTTGAGTAACAGGCGTCTTTAGATGAAGGGAGGGAAAAACGGTTTTGACGAAATGGTTTTGACAAGTTGAATATTATTGGAGGTTTTGTTCCCTATAATATCTCTCTCTCTCTCTCTCTCTCTCTCTCTCTCTCTCTCTCTCTCTCTCTCACATATACACACAGGATGTGGATTAATTTCTCGCCGGATATATATACATGTTAAAAAAAGTAAAAAAAATGCTCGATGCAATAGAGTTTCATGTAGAGCGTACAATCAAAGACACCGAAAATAGAACGATCTTCCTGTGGTGTCGGTATAATGCTGTATGAGCCGCGGCCCATGAAACTCTCAGCCAAAGCACGATGCCAAGCACGATCATGACTAACTTTAATCTTAAATAAAATAAAAACTACTGAGGGTAGGGGGCTGTAATTTGGTACGTTTGAAGCTTGTAGGGTGGATGATCAACATGCCAATTTGCAGCCCTCTAGCCTCATTAGATCTTAAGATCTGAGGGCGGACAGAAAACTTGCGGACGGAGAGACAAAGTCATATCAATACCTCTCTTTTGTAGAAAACTAAAACTAGAAGGGTCTACCCTTCTAACGCCTTCTCTATCTCTCTATTCGCGAATTCACGCGCGCGATAAATTCTCGAATTGCAAAAAAGTTGAAATTCAACAGAGCAGCAACCTTTATAAAGACTCAGTCATTTTAATTTTGCCATTTTACTGAATGCGCAGGAATCTGTCATCTCTCAGTGTTGGTTCGTGAAAAAGGGTTGGCATTTTAATGACAACAAAGAATATGAGTCTCTCTCTCTCTCTCTCTCTCTCTCTCTCTCTCTCTCTCTCTCTCTCTCTCTCTCTCCTCTTCTTCTATCAGCTACATCTTTCTCTCTTACCTTTTCCATATGCTCTCTCTCTCTCTCTCCCCCTCTCTCTCTCTCTCTCTCTTTGCCTGTCTGTCTGTCTATCTGTTCTTTAAACTCTCCTTTACTCTCTCCACTTTTTCCGCAAGTTCTCTCTCTCTCTCTCTCTCTCTCTCTCTCTCTCTCTCTCTCTGTCTATCTATCTATCTATTTATCTCTCTCACTCTCGTTGTTCCGTAACGTCTCTTTATTTCTGTCTCTCTCTCCCTCTTTCATGATCTCCCTCTCTCTCTCTCTCTGTTTCCTTGTTCCATTAACTCCCCCCTCTCTCTCTCTCTCTCTCTCTCTCTCTCTCTCTCTCTCTTCTCTCACTCTCTCTCATCCGCGCCATAACGTAAAAGAGAACTTTTAGCTCTTTTCTTCAAATGGCCCCATTTTTTTTTTTTTTTTCCGGCGAGAGGGGTTTGGGGGGGTGGGGGACATTACGTAAGAAACCGCCGTTTCTCGCGAGAGAAGTTCTTCCTTTAAATAATATTAAATATACAGAAGTATCCAGCATAAATTGAAAGACCAGGAGTTTTACCGACAGACTCTCTCTAAAAGTTGGCCCGTTAAGTACGATTACAATATGATTCAGGATGGTCTATCGCAACCATAACTTTTTCGGGACTTTGTTCTTAGTTCGTCTTGGGAGAATAAGAGAGGGAGGAAGAGGAGGTTAGCTAAATGAGAGGAAATAATCTGAGTGAGGTTTGTTAAATAAGAGTGAATCATTTAAGAGTTTTGTTAAATAAGAGTAAATAATGTAAGAGAGTTTTGTTAATGAGAGGAAATAAATTGAAGGGAGGTTTGATAAATAAGAGGAAATAATTGTTGAGGGGTTTGTTATAGGAAAATTTTAATGTTTAAGAGAGTTTTTGTTAAATAAGAGAAAATAATTTAAGAGTTTTGTTAAATAAGAGAAAATAATTTAAGAGTTTTGTTAAATAAGAGAAAATAATTTAAGAGTTTTGGTAAATAAGAGAAAATAATTTAAGAGTTTTGGTAAACAATAAGAGAAAAATAATTCAAAAGATGTTTGGTAAATAAAGAGGAAAACTAAAATTTAGAGTTTTTTGGTAAATAAGAGAAAAATAAATTATTTAAAGAGTTTTGTTTTGGTAAATAAGAGAACATAATCTAAGAGTTTTGCTAAATAAGAGGAAATGATTTAAGTGAGTTTTGTTAAATGAGAAGAAATAATTTAAGTAAGTAATGTTATAGAGGAAATAATTTAAGAGGAAATAATGAGTTTTGTTAAATGAGAAGAAATAATTGAAGTGAGTTTTGTTAAATAAGAGGAAATAATTTAAGTAAGTTTTGTTAAATAAGAGAAAATAATTTAAGAGTTTTGTTAAATAAGAGGAAATAATTTAAGTGAGTTTTGTTAAATGAGAAGAAATAATTGAAGTGAGTTTTGTGCTCGTCAGTTAGAATGAAAGAGTATTATTTGAGTAATAATTAAAATGAAGTAATAATTAAAATGAAATCGATGTCCGCTAAATAAATTGGAACTACAGAGAGAGAGAGAGAGAGAGAGAGAGAGAGAGAGAGAGAGAGAGAGAGAGAGAAGCTCTCTGAGGTCAACATTTTTCAAGGGCGGTGACAATTATCACCTTTAAACATGTCCCCAGGGAGACTGCAATATTAAGGAATTATGATTTCATTTACCTAAGGGACGGCCTTCATAATTAACATTTTTTCTTGTGCCTGTGCTGAAATTTATCATTTTGGAGCAATCTGGTCTCTTAATTTTCTAATATGAAAGGATTAATTGAATGGGTGAATTATTATTGTTGTTCGAGTGGTATTTTCCATTTAATTTTAAGCGTTCTTGGTCCAGATAAAATAGTATTTACTTCATCTGATTTCTACAATACACAGACGCTCTGAAGTATCGTCTGGTACAAGGGAACAAAAACAGAATTCGGTACCAAACAAACTCCTAACTATCGTAAGGTTCAAATCGACTAGAAAATCGATAGATGACAAGCGAGCGCTGGAAAGCACCGTGTATTACAAACAAACAAAAAAGCGATCGAGTTCACCCAGTCACTCGTATTGTATAATAAACATACAACGAACGGCCACAGAGAGCCAAAAGAACAAAACATCGAACAACTGTTCAAGCGCCTTCTGTCTGTCACAATTACGCGTAACACACAAATATCGACAAAGTAATCACACCTACTCTTCAAGTATAGTACTCTCCGCTGCAAAAGGCATTTTATTTCCTTTTTACTTCCACGTACAACGTTTCCAGCGGTCCCAGATACCCTCGGCGAATCGCATGAGTGACGTATCTTGATCGCCACATCGAAACCAGCTGCTCTGCCGTTTTTACGAAGACTCGACAGGAGTGGCAGATGGCGCGGAGTTGCAACTCACACACACACGCGCGGGATTTGGGAGTAGGTAATGGAGCCGGAATCGACGCCGTTGTGAACTTTTTTTTTTCAGTTGGGACGTCGTAGCAGATATCGTAGAGTTATTATCATTGATCCGTAGTCGATTATGTAGGTGACTGGGTCGCATTTGTACGCTGTCGTAGGTCTAGTGAATCAGTAGTCGTTTAACTAAGTCGGTGATTCATATTTGTAGGCTCTCATAGGTCTAATTTAATCAGAAGTCGTTCAGCCAATTCAGTGATCCATATTTTTATGTTGTCATAGGTCTAGTGAGTCAGTAGTCGTTTAACCAAGTCGGTGATTCATATTTCTAGGCTGTCATATGTCTAATTTAATCAGAAGTCGTTCAGCCAATTCAGTGATCCATATTTCTATCTTTTCATAGGTCTAATTAATCAGTTGTCGTTTAACGAAGTCAGCAATTCATATTTGCACCCTGTCATAGGTCTAACTAATCAGATGTCGTTCAGCCAATTCAGTGATCCATATTTTTATGTTGTCATAGGTTTAATTAGTCAGTAGTCGTTTAACCAAGTCACGCAGTTTTAAGGTGTCATAAGATCTAGTTAATCAGTAGTTGTTCAACCAAGTAGGTGAGTCATATTTCTACGCTGCAATAGGTCTAGCCGTAGTGACAGGTTCACAACAAACTCTCGTATTTTGCATCAAAAGAGAGCTGGAGGGAATTTGCAGAGGACCCACACAATATTATACCCACTGCGCGGTGCGGAGGGTACGCTCTAAAGGTAATCATTTACTTTTTACATTCCCTTGGGCGTCGTAACATAATGTAATCTTGCTCTCTACCGTCTCGGGAGAAAGGTGAAACTGTCTCGGAACATTTCGTACCTTTTCCACCTATCTCTCGGTTTTCTTGGTGAACGCTTTTTTTTTTTTAAGGCAAACATGGACAGATTGATGGTATGGGTACGTTGTGGATTTCAGTTATTAGGTTTTGTATCAGAAGCTATCAAATGATTTGGAATGGTATTCTCTGAGACATATATATCGAATTTTACTTTTTTACAGATGTATACATACGTACTTTGTAGGTGTTGAAAGACCTTCAGCCTAGGCCCTAACGGGACTTCTGCACGCACACACACATAATATATATATATATATTTATATATAATCTATATATATATATATATACATATATGTATATATACACAAACACATACAAACGCACACACACACGTAAGCAACACTACCCAGTACCAGGGTGAGCCAGTTTTATAAAAGATGAACCCAGTCTATCGGTTTACAAAAGATTTAGAAATAACGATGGAGAATTTTTAAAAGCAAAGTGAAATCTCTCGTATTTTTTGTCAAGACATCACTGCTATACGCGGGCAATATTTGCAATGTTCATTCTGTTTGCGTGTGTGTGTGTGTGTGTGTGTGCGTGTTTGTGTTTGGATAAGTGTGTATGTGTGTGTGTGCGTGTGTGTGCATTAGTAATGGTCTCACATTTTAATGCTTAAATTTAGTGCCCAGAAACTTGCCAGCGAATCTAAGGTTGAAGAGATGAAGAGAATGGCTTATTTTTATAACAAACAATCTAAAGGTTATCGTTTAATTAAACTCACGTCTTCCTTAAATATAATTTAAAATTCTATTTGATATACTGAAGATGATCGGATGAGCAAAGCTCGAAAAATCGAACCTGGCTGTTATTGGATTTGATTTTTAGGTTTAGGAAACCACGAAAAGATGCGGCTTCGGAAGTGAACAGCATGAAAGGAATTTTTTGGGCAAACCTTTGGAAATTAAATGAATTAGGTTTAGGAAGAGGAATGATACATGAAGGATTCACGTGGAAAGCATGAATTAAGTCAGCCCTCTTTAGTGTTTCATATCACTATATCAATAAATTTAATATATATTATGGCGTGGTTTCGCAAAAAAAAAAAATAATAAAATAAATAAAAATAAATAAATAAATAGAATAAATAAATAAAGAAATAAAGAAAGGAAACGAAAACTCTTCAGGATGCTGATATAAATATAAGTGAAAGAAGATAGGTATCAAAAAAAAAATTCTCTGGAATATTGAGATAAGCAAAAGAGTGAACATTTTCAACACATTCGTTATCTTCAAATCTATGGATATCCCATTTTAACTTTTCATTCTTTTCCTTTTGGTCACCTCCCACCTAGCTTAGCTGTCCAACTCCTTAAATATCACCTTGCTCCAATCACCTTTTATCTAAGACTGAACTCTTTCGACACAACCCGGTCGGGGAATGACTCTGAACTCGTTAAAATACTTTGCAATAATTTGCAAGGAACACCTGCGTCTATATTTCGAGAGCATAATGCTACGTTAAGAAGACCCCTTCCCCCCCCCTCCTTCTCCTTCCCCCCCTCTCAAACAAAAGCAGAGAAGCTAAATAAATAAGAAATAAATAAAAGATGGTAAAAAGCGAGGAAGAAAAATATAGAAGGGCAGTCGAGTCCCATTATATTTTCCCCGGACGTTTAGGAAGGCCATCTTCCCCCGCGAGATAACTTTACTGAATACAGGCCGACGTTTATCCTGCGGGGAAAATTGAATCACACCAAATGATTATGGGGGCCAAAGCGAACAGAAGCAGAACTTTCATTTTCATTCCGCCTTTTTCGTTTTACAGAGGCCAGAGGGAGGTAGCTCTTAGCGTCCTCCCGATGTCAGCTCTTGCATTTGGATATTTTCATTGAATGCAAATTCAGAAGGAACCGGCAAGCAAATGACATTAGGTAACCCAGGAGAGGGGTTTGGAAAAGGATTGGACTTCAACTCTCTCAGAGACGGAGAGGGGTTTAAGTCAGGAGAAACAGAAGCGAAGGGAGAATTCCAAGTTTTAGTGACGGGAAAGAAATAGGCGGTCCAAGGATGCCCGAATTTTCTGGGGAGTCGCGCCTTTTTCATTATTATATCTCTTCTAATTAACATAATGCTATTTTGTCAACTGTTGTTTGGCAGGCGTTCTTTTATTTCCTCTGGGATTAAGATATAATCGGTAAAGTCAAGGAAAACCGTTATATCCATTTATCTTGGACCTGATCCCAGGCAGGCTAGATAATGAGACTTTAAGACAAGAGTCTCAATTTTCTTACCAAAAAGTACCAATTTTTAGCTGACTTTCGACTCTCGCCCTGATTAATCTTGCACCTAATATAGACTTTCTATCCTCATTAACCCATTCATGAATATAGACTAGCCAAGTGAAATATACAATGGCTAGCCAAAATCACTCTGACCCAGAATATAGCTTACATATTCTGCTGATGATACAGAACAAAGTTTGGCTATCACCGTCAGCCTGACCGGCCATAAACTGGCTATCCAGTTATTCTGACACTGGATGTATGCAGACTGGCTACCTCATTAATCTGACACCGATTATATAACGGCTAACTTCGTTCATCTGACACTGAATAAAAATTATAACTCAATATAAAATGTTACTGGATCTGATAAAATAGATTGGTTTCGAATTTTAATGATTTCATGCAGTTAATCACTACTGTAATTATAGTCTCCTCTCTCTCTCTCTCTCTCTCAGAGGACTATATCACCAATACTCTAAATACTAATTGGACACCCTCTTACCCATTTTCCCTAGTGGTTAGAGAACCCCAGGTTTGAAAAACTCCTGGAAATCATCAATAGAAGCTGTAGTTTAGAAACGCAATTTTCCCTGTTATCTAAAACTACCTATTCATTTAATCTGATTCTGTCATTCCGTTTGGAAGAAAACGGTACATGGATTCGAAGTCTTTAATCTCTAAAGAAAAAAATGGCCTCCCTTCTCTTTATAAACGAAATACCAAACTACTCCTTTTGATGAATAATTTATGCGGCTCTATTGCAGGCACCCCCCCCCCTCTCTGAGCAATATTTATATTTTTTGTATTTATTTATACTTTAGGGTTATAGAGGTAACGGTAGAGAATCGCTTGGTACCATTCAATTAAAATGGCGGTGTGTGTGAACCCAGGTAACGCATTACTTTTACATTTATTATTATTGATAAATAATGATAAGTCACCGAATGCATTCAGATGCTACATTCACTCCTCTGGGTCCCCGGGCGTCGTTGTGAACCACTGAGGTCTCGTCGTGTTAAAGAGAGGTTCTGTGGAATAAGATTACTGAGGGAAGGTAACTGACTCGAATCAAAGAGCAATTTACTCCCTAACACCCGAGTGATTTTCCCTCATCATAGGAACATCATTACCCGATTTTTTCTGCTTCCTTAAGCCATCATATCTCTCTTTGATATGGATTGTTCAAGAATATTCAGTAGAGCATTAAATTAACTGCAGTCTACCATATACGTACATTTATAAACATAATGTCTACAAAACAAACACAACACAAATAAATATATATACAATTGTATATATATATTATACTATTATAATAATCTATAACATACAATAACCTATATATTTGTGCGCGCGTGTGTGTGTATATATATATACAAAGAACAACACACATTACCATACATACACAGACACATATATATATAGAATATATAATATATACATTATATATTATATAAACATTATACATTACCAATAATTACAATACCTACATACATACATACGTATATATATATACAATATAATATATTTATATATATAAATATTTTATATATATAATATATATAATATATATATACATGGATACATACATCATACATACATACGTCCATATATAATATTATATATATATAATACATGTATTTAAACAATGGATACAATATATAACATACATATAATGCATTATATCTATTATATATAATCTATGAATTTTGTGGGGCGAAAGAGAAACCAGATTAAAATAGAAAGAAAGACACGAATAATTAAATTTCCATGTTCATTTATTTTCATAGAGAGAGAGAGAGAGAGAGAGAGAGAGAGAGAGAGGAGAGAGAGAGAGAGAGAGAGAGGAGGAAAAGAGAGAGAGGAAAATTCAAAGAAAAACAGAAAACTTGGAGGGGGAGCTTTATATATAATTCTCTTGCAAACTCTTCCCAAGTTACCTACTATTTATAAAAAAAACTTATAAAGAAAAACAACACGCCAACAGAATTCTTAAGTCCTTCCCTGGGTAGCTGTTTATATTTCATCGCATCTCTTAGTATGATTAAGGCTGCTTTAATATGGGGTCTTTTATTTTGCTGCCGTCGTGATAATAATAATAATAATAATAATAATAATAATAATAATAATAATAATAATAATAATAATAATAATAATAATGTTAAGAAATTCACAGCCTCGTAAAACAATTGTTAAAAAAATCCACAATTATACAGTAAAAAATACATTTCTATGTAGAAATAGAACAAAGACTTTCGAACACCTTGACGGTGTTCCTCATCAGTGTAACGTTAAAATGTTAAAAAAAAAGAATAAATAAAAATAAAAAAAAGTTACACTGATGAGGAACACCGTTCAGGTGTTCGAAAGTCTTTGCTCTATTTTTACATAGAAATATATTTTTTAATATATAATTGTGGTTTTTTAACAATAATAATAATAATAATAATAATAATAATAATAATGGTAAAGACATCCACAATAATGGTGTAAATTTAAATGTATATAAAAATATAAACTTTTGGATTAATAGACTATTTTACTAACGTGCATTTATGAGATTTTTATAAAATGAATAATAATAATAAATAATAATAATAATAATAATAATAATAATAATAATATAATATAATAACTAATAATAATAATAATAATAATAATTGTTCACTAAAAGCTGTAAAAACATGAAATAAAATCCACATAATTACTTTTTTGAGAAAGAACGAAGAGAGGGAGAGAAGAAGGGAGTAGGATTGACTCTCTCTCTCTCTCTCTCTCTCTCTCTCTCTCTCGCTCTCTCTCTCTTCTCTCTCTCTCTCTCTCGTATTGTGTAAAACATAGACATTCTATTTCGGAAATATGGATTTCCATAAAATATTTCGGTTGGATGAAGTGTCAAAATTTCAATTATATAAAAAAAATTGTTTTATGGCCGAAATCGCATCTGTTTCAGATCTGGTTTTCTGCAAAGAAAAACATAAGTAAAAAAAGTTAAATGTTCCAAAATAAATTCGGATGAAAACAATGGATTCCAGTAACGATATCCTCCTCCTATCGACTTTGACGCTGGGTTTCCATCCAAATAAACTGGATGCGTCATAGCGGCTTAACAAACTTTTTGAAACGACGAATCTCTATGGCCTAAGACACAACAGACTTCCCAGATAATATGTTTTGGGAACTGGTGAATCCAGGGCTTTGTGCCTCGGGCGCATTATAATGTTTTTTGTGCCTTGTCCGCAGTGTTCAGGGAATGTCAAATGCCAGGTTACACGTCATAGCGAAACATAGTGGGCATGACTTCGTCTTTATTCGATTTTATTTATTTTTTTTGCTTTGTGGTGTCTCCTGAATCTAAACGAAATACAAACTTCAGAAATTGTAGGACGAAAAATTTATCTTTTTTCCTTTTCTCTCCATTTTCTTTTTCAGGAGGACAAAGGGTTTTTAAGGCTGGAAGTTGGTCACAGACGAGTGGGTAGCTAAGGAAGAATAAAGGATGTGTCTCTGTGTGTGTGTGTGTGTGTGTGTCTGTGTTATCTTTAGGTTGCTGGGCAGAGTCAGGCAAAGCAATTTTTAGATTCAGACAAAGGCAAAAACATCTGAAGGTGGCCTTGACCGGGAGTAAGACCTTTTTTTTTTTTTTTGGGGTTTTTTTTTTTTTTTTTTTTTTTTTTTTTTATGAACGAGTAACGCCCACGGCCCTGGCTCCAAAAGACGAGGAAGGTGGGAACTAAAACCTTGAAATGCAACAGTAAAAAGCTTACAGTTTTAACCAAGGGCAGCTTACGACGTTGGTGCAAAGTCAGTGTGCTAGACCACAGTGGCACTTTATCTTGGGACTGAGGTTGGTCATCAAATAATATGAGGGAATGAATGAATCACCTACGGGAACGTGAACTGTTTTAATGAACGCCATGCCAATACTTTCACCAACTCTGTATGCGTGAGAGAGAGAGAGAGAGAGAGAGAGAGAGAGAGAGAGAGAGAGAGAGAGAGCCACGAAAACAGCTGTATCAGCTCTTGAGCGGAGGCAGCCTCACCAACAGCTGTAGTATCAGTTCTTGAGGAGAGATAGCTTCACAAACAGCTGGATCAGCTCTTGAGGGGAGATAGTTTCACCAATAGCTGTATCAGCTACAGCTGTATCAGCTCTTGAGGGGAGGCAGCCTCACCAACAGCTGTATCAGCTCTTGATAGGAGGTAGATTCACCAACAGATATATCAGCTCTTGAGGGGAGGTAGACTCACCAACAGTTGTATCCGCTCTTGAAAGGAGATAGCCTCATCAACAGTTGCACCAACACTGTGAAGGGAGAGCCAAACGGCTGCACCAACACTGCTATTGGTGAGATAGGCTCACCAACAGCTGTGTCAACTCTGAGAAAGGAAGAGTTAACATCACAAACAGCTAAACCAACATTATAGAGAAGGAGGCATCCCCAACTACCTCGCCAACAATGGGGGTGAGGGCTTCACCAACAAACGCACCAACAGTGCGAGATAGCGATCGCCTTGCCGAAACCTTCATCAATAATGCAAAGGAAGAGCTGTAGTAACAAGGAAGCTTCAAAGGTAAGGATAACATATAAGCTATGAATATTGAATGACGGATAATGCGACTAACGGCTAGAAAGCGTGACGGAGTACTTGGAGTTTGAAGATCGATGTCATTACTACAGAGGATTCGATGCAGTTGACGAGGGACAGTCCGAAAAGGAAACATCAGACGGGATTTGCATAAAACTCGTAAAGACGTGAATAAAACCCACGCAATCGGTTGGGGAGAAAACAATGTAGTCGTCATTAATAAAGACAAAAAGCTAGGGAAACGAGACAGATAAAAAAAATAGAAAATAAGCGACGAAATTCTGTGAAATAAAAATTTCAAAATTGAAAATTATGGAGCAGGAGAGACGATAAAAAATAAAAAAACTAAAAAAAAAAATCGATGAACTGTCATAATCTAAAGGAAAAACTTCACAACATTATAAAAAGGTGAAGGAAAACAGAAAAAAAACTTTTATGTAAGAATGAAGCGAAGCGGAAGAAAATAAAAACAAGAGCATCGTATACTCTAAAAAGAAAAATACGTCTCATATTCTAGATGAAAGGAAGTAAATCTAGAATAATAAGAAAGGAAGAAAAAGCTATAAAACTTAAGGTTCCCATACGATCTCGTAACAAGAATAAAAGCAAAAGATAAAGTCAAGGGCCTTACATTATGTAATATGTATGCGTAGTACATTTGATACTATTCGCTCTCTGAATATGGAATTTTCTATATAAAAAAGAAAGAATGCAACAGCTTAATAAAATCTTAAAGGCTAAGTAAACAGACAAAGAAAGGGTAAAAAGGATAAATATGAGAGCTTTATAAAATATTAAAAACTGAGAATATGCGCAAAGAAAGATTTAAAAAAAAATCACAACGGCTTAAAAAAATCCTAAAGAATAAGAACATAGGTGAAGAAAGAGTAAACATGAAAACATACAACGGCTTAATAAAACTTTGCAAACTAAGAAAATAGACAGAGAAAGGTCCTTTGCTTAATAAATAGCAAAAATTAGAAGTAAAACAAAAAAACAACCGAGCGACACATCGCGTCGTGTGTCAGAAGCAGTAATCACCACATTGTCTGACCTGCCATAGATCACAGTCGTGTGTCACCGCTTCTGATGATGTCTTGGGGGAGGAGGAGGAGGAGGAGGAGGAGGAGGAAATATCTCGCGATTAAATCCCACGATTACAGAAATTCTTGCGGCCGCGTGAGGGAGAATATTAGAGCCATCATCAACATATTGTTTGGGACGTTGACCGACAACGATGACACTTATTTTCGCGCTTTTTCATTTTAATTTTCACGCCTGTAATTTTAAATTTTATTTAGTGATTTTCATTTGAAAAACACCTATCAACATATTGTTTGGCCAGTTGGCTGACAACGATGAATACTTGACAGTTAAATTCACACCTTTTGCTTAGAATAAATTTTTACTCCATTTATTTTTTTATCTTTATGTTTATGAATTTTTCTTATTTAATGATTCTCCTTTTAAAGAGACACATAACATCGCTTATTTTTGACATTTTAATTGAAAGTTTCTTTGAAAGTCATGCAGTACGTTTATAACATTAATCCTGACATTTATTTTTCAGCTATTCTTTGGACATGTTATGTAATATCGTCATCACTTTTATGCCATTTATTCTTATGACATTTTGATCCAGCTTGTCTTTGAGAAATCATGCAATTTTGACGTTACGTTTATGACATTTATGCCGTTGATTTTTCTGAAAAGTCTCGCAGGCATTGCCATAATATTTAAAACAGTTTTAATGTCATTGCTTCTCTTATAAAACCTCTCAACAATGTCTTATTATTCTGACATTTCAATTAGGTATTTTGTCTCCTGAAAAAGTTACAACATTTTCTTTACTTTGTTTTCTTTTTTATAAACTCACGCAGCATTATCGTAACTTTCAATGTCTTTTTGTTAACTGCAAAGCTTCCTTAATTGCTATGTTCTCTTTATTTTTAACTTAATTTTTCCACTAGAAAATCGCAATTTTATTTGGCGTTTATTTTTGAAAAATAAAAGAAAAAAAATCAAACTTAGGGAGCATTGCTATTAGCTTCGAGGAACTTTTTTTTTTAGCTCCTTCTTTTAAAAAGTCATGCAACTTTGTTATATCCTTTTCATTGTTCCTCCTTTTGTTTGAAGTTTCGCGACTTTACTTAATTACAAGAAATTTTCTTGTTTTCACTTCTTTGTTTAAAAATCATTGAAACTTTTTTAGCATTTTTGTTGTTGTGTTTTCTTTCGACAGAGTCATGAAACTGCTATAATTTTCATATCTGTCTGTTGCTAAATATATAGTCCATATTTACCTGTTCATAGATTATCTGCATTTATTTGTTATTTTAATCGGTATCTCGCGAGATACCGATTAAAATAACAAATAAATGCAGATAATCTATGAAAACAGGTAAATATGGACTATATATTTAGCAACAGAGTCATGAAACTGCTATAATTTTCATATCTGTCTGTCCATATTTACCTGTTCATAGATTATCTGCATTTATCTCGCTTTAATTTTATTCTCCTGGCTCTATTTTCCCTTTCAAAGTAAGTTCCCCTTTCGCTTGTTCCTTAGAATTTGAATTAGACATATCATTTTGGCCAGTACTTGGAAGGTTTACTCTAATGAATAACCAGGTGGTGATACATTCACCATACTCCCGGTCTCTTTTTCGGTGAATTCAACCAACTTTGGGTTTGATCAGTGTTTGGATGGGTAACTACCTAAACTAAAGTAGCCTAACCCAACGTAGTCTCCTCACCCGCCTAAACCCAACCTGACCTAACCTACGGCAGGTGACATTGCTACAGGAAAGTAACAGACACTCGCTACAGGCCTTTGGGGTTTGGAATGAGAGGCAGTTGGCCTAAATGAACTATCATGACCAAATAGGGGTTATAAATGACATATCTGAATATAAATTCGCTTAATGCTAATATTTCCTGAAAGACTAACAAAGATTGAAGAAGAAGAAAAAAAAAAAAATATGTCATTTCACGTTGCATCGTATCCCTGTCGATCAATGTTATGCCTCAGACATCAATAGTTCTGGTTTACCCTGACAATATTTGATCATGAAAGAACCCATAATTTAAAGCGAGCGATTGCTCTCTCTCTCTCCTCTCTCTCTCTCTCTCTCTCTCTCTCTCTCTTACTTTAAGTGACTGAAATCCAGTTATTTGCCTTTTTTGAAAAAAATTTTAAATTCTCTCTCTCTGTCTCTGTCTCTGTCTCTGTCTCTCTCTCTCTCTCTTTTACCAAGTAACTCTGCCAGTATTTCTGTCTTTTTTTTACTTTAAATCTCTCTCTCTCTCTCTCTCTCTCTCTCTCTTCTCTCTCTCTCTCCTCTCTCACTCACTTTGCCTCTCTCTGAGTGACTATACCAGTATTTCTTTATTTTGCTATAAATCTCTCTCTCTCTCTCTCTCTCTCTCTCTCTCTCTCTCTCTCTCTCTCTCTCCAATGACGTCTTTTCCTGTGCTTCTATTATTTACAGTTTTCCGGAGCCTTTCAAAATAATACCCCTTTTCCTCTCTCTCTCTCTCTCTCTCTCTCTCTCTCTCTCAAAACAAGTCGTCCCCCTCATCGATTATGACTATCCCCAACCACGCCCCCGCATCCCCAGTCCCATCATCCCATAAAACAGTCGAACCTAGTCGTTCCGAATAAACAAGCCCAGGTCGGGCAG
>NC_061096.1:62867010-62877010 GCF_015104395.2 Macrobrachium nipponense
ACCTTCTAGAGACTGTAACTTGAAAATCATTTGCCAAGTTTTGTCAAAAACGGTTTACCCGATATTGAGACATCATGAAAGCATGACCTTTCCCCATCAATGGCGATGATCACGTGTTTCCAAGCAAATCTCAAGATCGGGTGACTACAATTTGACTAAACTTGGCAGATGTATTCATTAAGTTATAGCTTCTGTAAGGCTAACAGAGGGCAGAGTTCAAGGTGACAAAAGTCTAAATGCTTCACAGCCGGAAACACTTTTTTGTGGTATTTTCAAACTGATTGAAATGTAAGTTATTTTACTTTGAAACTAACATGTTTTTCTTATCCTCCTCCTCTCCCTCTATCTCTCTGGAATAAAGTGCGAGTTATTTTACTTTGAAAATAATATATATACTTCCTCCTCCTCATCCTCCTCTGTCTCTCTCTGTCTGTCTGTCTGTCTCTCTCTCTCTCTCTCTCTCTCTGTATTAAAATGTGAGATGCATTACTTTGAAACTACATATATACTCTCTTTCTTCTCGACTTCTCTCTCTCAAAATCTCTCTCGTCTCTCTCTCGTCTCTCTCTCTCTCTCTGCGTTAAAAAACATGGAGGTCTTTTCTTTGAAAATTGACATAGTACATATATTAAACTCGCCCTCTTCCTCCCCCGCCCCTTCTCTCTCTCTCTCCTCTCTCTCTCTCTCTCTCTCTCTCTCTCTCTCTCTCTCTCTACGAACGAATAAAAAAGATCCCCGGCAACAACCAAACAGAGACATAATTCTCCCAAAACGCTCCGGCTATTAAAAGACCCTCTGGCATTTCTTTCGCTTGAAATCCCACTTAGTTAACAGACCCTCAATGAGCATAAACCGGATTATGGGTGAAACGATTCCGCCATCTTTTTTTCTCTCTCTCTCTTACTTCTTTGTTTCTCGCTTTCCATTTTTGGCTCGGTCGCGGACCTCGGCTAGCATTAAACAGCAGGAGGTCTGCAGCCGCTGCAGCAGCGGCAGAAGAAGAAACAGCAGAAGCATGTTGCGTGCCTCTCAGGCTTCCCTGCAACAAAGCTTTTTATACAAAAGAGGGCGGGGGTTGGGTAGGGGCCCAATGATGGGCTAACTGTCGAGGGGTAAGTGGGGGGGGGGGGGGGAGAGGTTTTTGCGTGCGAGGTGCTTTTCTACACTATGGAGAACATCACCCTCAGTGGGATTTAAATAGCTGCTGGTGTGAAGAAGGAATCCTTTTAGAGGCTCGATAACTCACTTGCCTCCTATTTCCGATTCCTGTTGAGGGTTTGGGAGTGAGAGGGGAGAGGAGTTGGGTGAGGGGAGGGGGAGAGGGAGGGGGACGGGGGTTGAGGTCTCATGTGAGGTTGCTTCCTTTGGCAGATTTAAATAGCTCCTATTACTCACAAGTGTGAAGGAATCCTTCAGACACAGGAGAACCAAAACTTTTTTCAATTTATTTTTTTTTTTTTTTTTCGCCGCCAACTATAAGTATTAGTCTCACCGTCCCGTCCGTCCGTACGGCTTATCAGGATCTTCGCAAACCTTACTTTTAACCGCCGCTATAATTGGCGTCATTATCCCGAGGTTATTGGCGTCTCTAACGCCTTATTCCACCCTTAGGACGCGGCACGCCTAGACTAACTTGCGCCTTTCTTTTGTTTCCATTCCCATTTTCTTTGGAACTTGGTCTAGGAATCTATAGGTATATCCTAGGTCCTTGGGTAACGTGTGTCTTTCTTTTGTTTCCATTCCCGTTTTCTTTGGGCCGCTTGTCTTAGAAATCTATAGGTTAAATCTAGGTCTTTTGGGTAACGGCCCGTGTTTCTTCTGTTTCCATACCCTATCCTTCTTTGGAACTTGGTCTAGGAATTCTAGGTCTCCCCTAATGTTCTTGGGTTAACGCGTCTTTCTTGTTTCCATTCCCGTTTTCTTATGGACTTGGTCTAGAAATTTCTAGGTATATCCTTAGGCTTTTTGGGTAACGCCGCGTCTTTCTTTTGTTTCCATTCCCGTTTTCTTTTAGCCTTGATCTAGAAATCCATAGGTATATGCTAGGTCTTTGGGTAACGCGCGTCTTTCCTTCCGTTCCCATTCCTATCTTCTTTGGACCTTGATCTATAGGAATCTAGGTCTCCCCTATGTCCTTGGGTAACGTGCGTCCTTCTTTTGCTTCCATTCCCGTTTTCTTTGGGCCTTGGTCTAGAAATCTATAGGTATATCCTAGGTCCTTGGGTAACGCGCGTCTTTCTTCTGTTTCCATCCCTATCTTCTTTGGACCTTGGTCTAGGAATCTAGGTCTACCCTATGTCCTTGGGTAACGACGCGTCTTTCTTTTGTTTCCATTCCCCTTTTCTTTGGACCTCGGTCTAGGAATCTAGGTCTACCCTAGGTCCTTGGGTACACCTAGACCGTGCCCTTCCCAGCGTCGTATATCTCAAAGAGTCCCGAAGGAGCGCTGAGATCATCCGCGTCTCCTTATTGCTGCGCTAGGCGAACGACAGACACAGACGGCGTATAAAACACTAAAAGGGCAATAAAAACGAGAGACATAAAACCTCGGAGGTAAGGCCATCCATCGCTCGTCGCCTCCATTACGGCGAATAACACCTCGAAAATTCGGCAACGCTGTGTTGTTCGTGTACTGAGGTAATTGCCATTGATTCGGGCTCCTGGTTAATCCGCTTTTCGGCCTTGTCGGGAATCCCCAAATCCCGGCTTGGTAAACGGAGGAAGGGGGGGGGGAGGGGGAGGGGGTTAATGGGAGATTTGCCTCATGTGATTTGTCGATCTAGGCGAGTTTTGAACTGGCTGGAACCGTATGCCAAAAAGAGTGAGGTACTTTGTTGCTGTGAAACTGTTTGAGGAGAATAATAAGCCATATTTAGTCTCATATTCTGGTCTGAGGGATATGTAACGGTGACAAACGGAGAGAGAAACTGTTTAAGAAGCTGGACAGCAGAGTGATAAGATACTAGAGTGAACCCTGAGCACTGCCTGCACTAAGTCAGATAGGCACACTGTAGGCCTAACCATCCTATACCGTTTGTATGTCCCAGGAAACGTGTAGCTACATTTAGCCTGTGAAAAGTCAATACGAAAACTATGGCACGGTTCGCTGACTATTTCTTTTTCCTCCAAAGGTAGGCGCTGAAGCGTTGGAATTTCCTTCCTGCTTCCGTTTTCCTGGACTCTTACAATATCCAGTGGGAGGTAGGCCTAATCCCCGCTCATTTTTCCTCTCCCTATTTTTCTCGTATCTATTGATCTAACCTCGATGAGGGGATTGTGTTGTTAGGTCTCTATTGACTGAAGATAATCAACTAAATGGTTTAAGAGAAGGTAATCGGATTTAATTTACTTGAAAAGGAAAATAAAACGTGTAATAGGAAAATAAACAATTAAGTTACCAATTAACGACGTTCTGATTACAGCAAATGCCGATTTGTACTTTAACGAAAAGAAGACATTGCTGCTAAAAATATTTAGTTATAAACAGGAATGTCTGAAAAAAAATTAAGCTTCTCTATGTTTCATGATGACTTAGGGTAAAACAAAATGCAACTTGAGCTAAATCAGTCTCTCTCTCTCTCTCTCTCTCTCTCTCTCTCTCTCTCTCTCTCTCTCTCTCTCTCTAGAATACATAATCCAAGCTTAGTAAGTACCGGGTACACCTCAATAACTATGCTAATCATTGCCTAAAGGGCTGTAGCCCTCCTGAGTTCCAAGGAAGTTATTAACCAGTAGACGAATGTTTCACAGAATCCCAAGATATTCCTGACCCCAGTTACAGGAGATTCGTTTGTGAATTTCTCAATATTAAACATTATATCAAATGTCTTGTGAGTGTTTTTTAAGGTACAGATCAAAGTGTAATTCGTCCGAGCACAGTTGATCTATCCTTTAACTGGTTCGAAGTTCTGTGGCTAGATTTCTGCTTTATTCTCTAGTACATTTAAATCATATGTACATGAAATTGGTCTGCAGGTGACGACAGATACTTATTCGATAATTCATACGTTACTCAAGTTACTCAAGGGAACAAGAGATAGATTGCTAAGTGAAGGAGAATATCCTCACACAAAGACGCCAGCGGAATTTTAGCGGGTCAGTGATGAAGAAGTGGGTATTACCAACAGTTGTTGTTGTTGCTGCTGTTGCCGCTGATCTAATTGGCCTTATGCCAGCACGAGCTCTGCATCATGGGGCATCCTTTAAGTCCATGAGTATCAACAGTATACCATACACGTCGCAATTTAGACAATAAAAATTATAAAGGTTCTTTGCAGTTTCTGTTCGGTCTCAGCTGCAGTTTTTATCTTGATCTTGACCCCATTCCGGATTAAATGCAGAAAAAGAAAAACAACTGCAATAATGATATTAATATTAATAATAAATAACTTTTGACATTCATATATTCGCCTTGACCCTCAGCTGTACAGGGCAATTAGGGTTCTCGAGAGATTAGAAAAAAAAAGTCGAAGAAAATGCTGAAGGATTTTGTTCACTCTGTGAGATTAAGTCTGCAAATGAAAGGAAGAAGGTTTAAGCTGATGAAAGGAATTGTTTGCATAATGCATGCAGCGCAAGAGCTGACAGGGTAAGAATTGTGGCGATGCAAAGAACCAGATTAATGGAACTGTTCCTGGACGGAAAGAAATTTGCACCAAAAAAGCAAAACCTGAGAGTTTTCACTAAGGGCGCTTCTTACTTTAATTGCATTGGAATTTCTCTCTCATTGGCAGCTACATCAAAAGAAAATGTTTCATATCTGAAGTATGTAGCACAAATAGAATCTCACCTATCCATTCTGAGGTATTACAATTGTCCAGAGAATTTTGTGTTCATGTTTTACATTTCTAGTATTGTTCTTATCAACAGAGATGGAAACTCTCTTTCAACCATTATTCACTGTAAAAGAAAAATGGCTGAATCCGTAAAGCTGATTCTATATCTTAGGAGCCAATATATAAAATAAACTCTGATGATGTAGCACGTAGTTTTATGAAACGATTTATTACCGTCATCATACTATTGCTCTTCGTAATATGTACATTTTAATAAAAAAAAAAGATTATTGGAAGGCCATTGGCTTAACTATTAAACTTCCACAGACAATATTTGGAATATACTTAAATAGACGGAACAATGTCAAGACTGAAAAGTATTAACGTCATGATACTGAGGGTAGGACATATATATAGAACCCAATAAAAAACAAAAGAATAAATTATGACTATAATACTTCAAGTTCATTTAATATTAAACTCTTAAAATCTGGCTAAGTAAGATATGCCGCCTGCGCACGGGTAAACGAAGTTTATTGTGGATGACTTGAATTACATGGCATAACAAATCATCCACTTGCGTGTAGTGTTAACTTGAGTGTGTGTGTGTGTGTGCGTTGTATTTGTACGTTTGATAGCATGTTTTTCCCTTCCTGAGAGCAAAGGGCTTTAGAAGTCAAAGCTTCAAAAACAGTGGATATGAAGTTTGCAAAAACGACACTAGGTTTATGTCAAGAGCGTGTACATCAACAGTTATATATCTTACACTCAATGTGTAAGTATGTGTGTGTGAGTGTGTGTCTCCTTCTTGGAAGCGCAAACTTTTCGAGCATTCCCGGCTTCGAAAACAATAGACATGAAGTGAGAAAAAAAAAAACACACACACACACTCACACATGCAATTTAATTCTGAAAGTAACGAACGACAGAGAGGCCTCACATGTACACAGACATAGGTGTCCACTCCGGCACGTGCGTGAGAATATATGCTGGGCCTGTTTTCTCCCTTCCGGGAATGGATTTGGGTCCGAATCATTATCCCCGGTTACCTGGGCCGCATTGACACCTAGTGTTCCTCTTAATTCGGTATAGATTAAAGAGCTTGTGATTCAAAGGATCAATCAACGAAGACATGATTAATGGAGGGAGAGTCACAATGGGATTTCGTCTTAATTCAACCGCGGAATGTAATTAAAGCGGGAAATTAACGGTAAATAGGCCAACTCAGGTGTCGCCTCCCGTCAGGTTCAGAATGTGGAATTCTTTGCCCCTCCACTCGAGGGAGGAGGGCTCCCTGAATCATTTAACCTTCCCCCCCTACCCCCCCTTTTCAAGAGGCGTGTCTGTCACTTTTCAAAGAGCGAGGTACACTGACCTACTTTTTCGGAAGACCGAACTTGTCCTTGTAGGATGCCTTGCAAGTCTCTCCTCTCTCTCTCTCTCTCTCTCTCTCTCTCTCTCTCTCTCTCTCTCTCTCTTAGACAAAATCATTAGGACACTGTGAATGCACAGTAAAACCTACTCCTACAGATAAGTAATCATACAAATGTCTCCTCGGATGGACTAATAAGTCTTTGAGACATCCTAATCCTTGTAACTCTCTCTCTCTCTCTCTCTCTCTATACCATGAAATAGTATATTGAGTTTTCTACGAGGCTGGAGACGAGAAGGAACTGGAGGAAATCTTCCTCCCATGCACTGAGAGAAAATTATTGGTCTGCTTCTTTCCCCGAAGCGAGGCCAATATTGGCATGATAGTCTTAATATGTCTCGAATACCGCAATAAAACTATGTAATAACTGCCAATAGCGGCGGTGTTTGCTTCTTTCCTTGGGTCACGGGAAAGCCGCCTCTCTGTTCACGTTACTATTACTAGAAGTAATGGTAGTATGTAGCAGCGTCAGCAGTAGGAGTAGGGTTGATTTCTTGTACTATTATTAACATCATTACCATAGATCTATGCCATATGAGATTTATAGATTCATATACCTTTCTACAGCACATTGATCTACTGAGTTCTCGAACATAAATGACTTTGCACTCGAACGCAACGCATCGGTACACAAAGATCTCGATGGTATATGCACCCGAACATACCTGTATGGTACAAACCCATTTTGTACCATACCAACTTAATAATCCAATATTTTACCCATAAAGCCTAACGCCGGCACTCTCCGTCCCACCGGGTGTTCCGGGGTCTCCACCCCCACCCCCCCAACCCCCTCCCTACCCCACCCCCAAAGACTAAAACCATATCACGGCTTTATTCACAAGAGATTTCCAAGAATGTCGGTACAGAACTCTCGGCCTTTATAATATCAGCTTCAATACAGAGGTGGGAAAGGTCTGGAATATATTTTTTTTTTTGGGGGGGTGGGGTGTTATGGGAACAAATGATTATCTGGTATTTCTATTTCCAAACCTTTCCGTTATTAGAGGTTTTCATATCCTGCCATCCATCGTTGATGGAGGTCATATATTCCACCCGAGTCCGTACGTTTGTTTGTTTGTTATAGATTTTCGTCAAGTTAGGGTTAGTGGGAGATTAACAAATGCACTTTTGAAACTACGGTCCTCTCATATGCAATCAGTCAACAGATTTAACTGGAATCAGTCAGCAAATTTAACTGGAATCAGTCAACTGAGTTAACTGGAATCAGTCAGTAGATGTAACTGAAATCAGCCAACAGATTTAACTGGAGTCAGTCAATAGATTCAAATGGAATCAGTCAATAGATTTAACTGGAATCAGTCAATAGATTTTACTGGAATCAGTCTAACTGAAATAAGTCAACAGATTTAACTGGAATAAGTCAATAGATCTAACCGGAATCAGTCAATAAATTTAACTGGAATCAGTTAACAGATATAGCGGGAATCAGTCAACAGATTTAACTGGAATCATTTAAAGACTTCAGATCTATCTCGCGGATTCCTGTCACGAAAAGATACAGATTATGGAGACTGTATTACTCCCGAATAGAGAAAGAAGATAGAATGGGAATAGGAAGAGAGGAAAGTAAGACCGAAAGTAAAGATTGTGCAACAGAAAAAAAGAAAGTGGGAGAGGAAACAGGAAACGTGAGAGCGAGCAGAGAAAAGTTGAAAACGAAAGAGGAGAAAATATAACAGCAAAATTGAAAATGTAAAATAAAAAAGAGAGAAAATAAGAGAAACATGAAGAAATGATAAAGGACAAAGGGAAACATTGTAAGAAAAACGTATGACATAGAGTGCGCCAAACATCTACTGCTACAGGGTCTCTACAAAAAAAAAGAAAAAGAAAAAAAAAAAAAAGTAAAACCCGAGTATGGGACCAAGCCACACACAGGCTTCTGATCCGATGAGAAATTAAACACGCGAGAAAAAGGGACACACGCTATTTTCGGTAGGACACGTCAAGCTCTCGAACCTACTGTTTTCCTAATTTTTTTTTATGGATTTACGCGCGTGCGCGTACGCAAGTGTGTAAATATAACTGGAGGGAGTAAAAGTTACATTCTTATATGTGTAGAGCTTCCTTTATATATATATATATATATATATATATATATATATATATATTATATATATATAAGTCATATCACATTACCGTGATTCATATACATATATCGAGCTACATTTATAGCTCGATATATGTATATGAATCACGGTAATGTGATATGACTTATATAATGGCTACATGCGGGCAAAAGCACTACAACGCTACCGAGGACGAGGTGGGTTTGATGCAGTCTCCAAAACTACATATCTGAAGTTCGACGGTATTTGAGGTAGGAGACGGCATAAACTTATATCCTCTTGAAGTGGACGGGGGGGTGGGTGGGCTAAGGCTTCACTGCCAGCTCCTGGAATTGGAGATGTCGATGGTTCGAGCCCGTCGGCCGGCAATTCTATTATCGTCTAGAAAATTCCCCTTCGGTTAAGCATATATGGAAATATATTAATTCCGAGGTAGAGTGAATTAGATATTAAAGGATATTTGTAGCTCGATATATATATATATATATGATGTATATATATATATATATATATATATATTCTATATAAAGATATAATATATATATATATATATGATAATATATATATATAGGCTTCTTGAAATGGACCAAATTTGACAATACAGGGCACACGGTATTTTAGACTGAAAGGAATTAATAATAATAATAATAATAATAATAATAATAATAATAATAATAATAATAATAATAATAATAATAATAAAACTAACGGCTAATGTTAGTTTTGCTAACATACGAAAGGTATTTCCGAATGAAAGGAATGTCAAATATAATAATAATAGAAATAATGATAATTATACGACATGAAGCAACGGATGAGAGGTGCCCTTAATAATAATAATAATAAAATAAATAATAATAATAATAATAATAATAATAATAATAATGAATGGTGTCTCTTCCTGACCCACATTCCAATAATAGTAATATGATTCCAAATCCGAACCCGAGGTCATGACGAATTTACATTCCAGACATATGACGTTCCAACGTCCAAATGAATTTCGGTATAAGGTAAAAGGAATTTCTCTAATACTAAAATAAAATTAAGGGTGAACGATTTCACGTCATAATACTCCACGCCCTCGCCCCTCTCCCCCCACCCTGTAGCCCCCCCCCCCCCCCAAACCCTAGACTTGGCAACTCACGACACTCCTGTCAAATCTGAATAAAAGGAAAAATGTTTTAGGCCCTAATATCCAATTATTATTTGTAAATAGAAGTTATTGATTCTTATGAAAATTGAGTTTTTTTTTTTGGAGGGAATACGGGAAGAATATATTTATATATATATATATATATATATATATATATATTATATAGTGTGTGTGTGTGTTGTGTGTGTGTGTGTGTGTGTGTGTATATAATATATATATATATATCTATATATAATATATATTATATATATATATATATATATATAAATGTACATAATTCAAAGCATATGGTACACTATTCTGCTTGTCATATGCTTGTGAATGCACAGCAGGAAACCATTTTGGCACAATAATAAAGAAAAATTCATTCCTAACGAAGAAGCTTCATTAATAATAATAATAATAATAATAATAATAATAATAATAATAATAATAATAATAATAATAATAAATTATAAATATTAATTAATATAATTATATTATATTATTATTATTTTAATTAATTATTATTATTATTATTATTATTATTATTATTATTAATGTT
>NC_061096.1:62887010-62894510 GCF_015104395.2 Macrobrachium nipponense
ATTGTGCTTGCCATGTGAACCATTTGGTTTGCTTGGTGTTTTTACATTTCATGATATGTTTAAAAGGCAGTAGAGGGAAAACATGTATAGCAGATCAATACTAGTGTTAGAATTACTATAAATCACTTTAGTTTTAAAAGATCATTGAGCTAAAGGTTACTGTCTAGGAAATATATCAGAACTGTTAAGTATTCATGAATCCGTATTCATTGTTTTCTTTATAAATGAACTGTTGGAAAATATAATAAACTGAACTAGTTAACGAATGATTAGAGCTCGATTTGCATCCTAGCGAATTGAATTCAGTTGCGTTCAATGTATTTGACATTTGAACGCTTAACAGCTTCTTCCTCTCTCTTTTCGTTGCTTCTCTCTATACATATTCATACATTTCATACCCAGCACGTTTATGCCGAGGGGAAAAGTCTTTATACATGAATGCATACATATACAAACGCAGCGGCATATCTGAATATAATTAAAAAAGATATTTATCTATTGTTTGCCCACATCAGTATGAATGTGTCCTTGTTATAACCATTACGAGCCTGAAGCTTATTTATAATATATATATATATATATATATATATATATATATATAGTGTGTGTGTGTGTGTATATATAAAGTGTATATATATATATTTATATGTATAAATAAAAAATAACAATGGTTGTATTTTAGAGATATGTCCCCATAAAAAAAAAGTTCCACGTTATTATTTCTAAACTGCAAACACTTCCAGTCTAAAATTCCAGGGAATGCTACAATATCACATTGACAGAACAACAAAACCCTCAGTAACAGTTTTGTATGGACAGTTTCTGAAGCAAAATTGGCTATAACCACACTGATGTACCGAAATAGTACATCTGAAAAAATAAATAAATAAATAAATAAATAAATAAATAAAAATAAAATAAATAAATAAGAAATAAATAAATACTTAATAACAAAATTAATGATGAAAATTATAATGAAAATCAAATTCAAAATGACGTTACCTAAAAATATTAAATGACAACCAGATACAGAACTTTATAGCTTGCGTTCGGTTATAAAATTAACGGTGGCGCTTCGTAAATACGCTTGCCATTAATACCTGGGAGAATTTGTGTTGATGCGTATTGATAAAATCCCACCATTTGCTTTGACGTCACAGCGTTCATGAAATAGCCTGTATTTCCCACTAACACTGATCATTTATTTCCTTCACAGACGCTCTCCGTGAATATTCTCGGGCGTTCCCGAATGAAGCAATTTTGCACCATCATGGGAGAGAGAGAGAGATTTCTTGGTAGTAATGATACGCGCGATGCAGTGTGAGTAACTATATATTTCTTAGATGGGAATATCTTCGCGAGGCTTCATTTTAGTTGCTACACACAGACGAGTCGGGACGAAAACGATGATTTTCAAAAGGGAAATATTGTGAAGGCAATAAAATATATTCCGAGACGAATTCAGTTATTGTTATTTGGGGATACAATCGATGAAGGGCATTACTGTGAAAGCACTACAAAAATTCGAGCCTAAGGGGATACAGTTAAGGGAAATACTGTGAAATGACTAAAAAAAAAAATCGCTCATTCAATCATTGTTACTTGGGGTATACAAACAAACAAATTCGAGACTAAGGTGATAGAATTAATAAAGGAGAATATAGAGAATATACTATAAAAATTCGAGACCAAGGGGATACAATTACTAATGGGGAATACTGTGAAAGTACTTAAAAATTGGAGACTATTGCAGCCATAATTATTTGTGGATACAATTAATAAAAGGAAATATTATAAAAGTACTAAAAAATTCAAGACTAATACAAACATTGCTATTTGTAGATACAATTAAGGGCGAAAAAAATACTCGAGCCTAAATTAATCATTAATAATTGTGGATATTAATTACATCAAGGAAAATACTGCAAAAGGAAAAAAATCAAGACAATTTCAATTGATTAATATTTGTGGATACAACTGTGAAAGTAAAAATAAAATCGAGACTAATTCAATGATTAATACTTGTGATACAGTTGATCAAGGGGAACTCTATGAAAGTACTATAAAAATAAAAATAAAAATTTAAGACAAACTCAATTAATGAAGGAAAATACCGAGTAAAAAAATTCAAGACTAATTCAATAATTCCCATTTTTGGATACAATATAAACAGAATCAACAATGAAAACATTAAAGGACGATAATCGGCCAAATCACCATCGATAGTGAAAGTGGAGACCTAAGTTTTAATCTTACATAAATTCCTGAAATTCCGAAGTCGGTTGATCCCTGAAAAAGCGTTTGAAAGGGAGAATATAATCGAGTTTTCTCTACAGCGTATAATGCTGTGTGAAATTCCCAGCCACGGCCCGGTGGTGGCATGGGTTGCCAGACGCATATTCATGGCTAACTTTAACCTTGAATAAAATCAAAACTACTTAAGCTAGAGGGCTGCAATTTGGTATGTTTGATGATTGGAGGGTGGATGATCAACATACCAATTTCCAGCTCCCTAGCCTCAGTAGTTTTTAAGATATGAGGGCGGACAGAAAAAGGGCGGACGGACAGACAAACAGCCATCCAATATGCAACCTTCTACCCTCAGTAGTTTTTAAGATATGAGGACGGACAGAAAAATAGCCATCTCGACAGTTTTCTCTTACAGAAAAATAAAACGTATCAAGCCAGGAGATTACTTTGCTCTTCGACGCAAGGGGTTAAAGTCATGCTAATCCAGGGCTCTGTATATATCCCTGACCAGGGGATATTAGTTTTATGCAATGAATATTCCATTATTTAACGGCGTCTGGCGCGGTATTAGACGAAAGTGCATGAAATTCGGATGACGTAGTTTCAGGAACATCGATTGCTCGATTTCATTGTTATGTGTCTATGCAACAAGTTTAGAGACGGCCCTGGGCTTATGCAGCGAGTGTCCAATGTCCATGGAAGGGGAATAAATATAATACATAAGCAAATAAAAAGTTGCATAAATAGATAAATGAATAACCAAATTAATACATTAACCAAATAAATAAACATATAAATAGGTAAATAAATAAATAAATGGATATATTAATAAATAAGAAAAAATAATCCAGTGAATAAATAAATAAATACTGATAATAAAATAAATAGTAAATAAATAAAGAGACTAATAAAAAACAAACGGGTAAATAACCAAATAAATAACAAATAAATGATTAAATAAGCAGTGTGCAGCCAGGAGCAAAGGAATCCGTACACGAAGAACTATGCTACATGTATTTAATTTTTTTCTTTTATAATCGACTTCAATTCATAGCACAGTTCTAGAGAATTTAATCTCGTAAAACATATTATATATGAAATAATACATAGCCCGTAGATTTATAAGTATCTGACTTTCTCGTCACGAAATGTCAAGCATTGCCAACAGCCTACTCTAAGCTGATAAATAAACTTCTATACGTGATATGACATTATGACATTCATATAAAATAATAATTGTGAGTGATGTCAGACGATAAACTCATAAAACATAAAGCTATAATTATCTGCTTCGAAATTATGAGATAATACAGCTTGATGAAAATATGATTTTAACTGAGTGAACTGTAACATTTTATGAAGACATGACTTTGACCTCATAACATACAGTTTTGTAGGATTTTAACAATGAACTTATAAGACGTAGTTATCAAAGCAGCAGATTTGAGACTTATAAACTATTGTTTACTTGATAATACCGTACTATAAAGTAACTTCTTTAATTAGTTAAAGTTAATCTCTCTCATATCTCTCAGGAGTCAAGAACTATATATTGACATTTGATTGAACAAGTTATAGATCAGCGCACTCACTCTAACCTAGCTGTATCTCATTTGGAAGAGAGAGAGAGAGAGAGAGAGAGAGAGAGAGAGAGAGAGGGGGGTGGTAGATTAAATTGGACCCAGGCCAGCACCTACCTTTGCCCTAAGATGACTTAAGTGTGGTATGGTGCTGAGAGAGAGAGAGAGAGAGAGAGAGAGAGAGAGAGAGAGAGAGAGAATATTCCATATTAAAGAATCTTTACCACTGTAAATGAGTGGACTACTATGAATACTTATCGTAATTTACACTAAAAGAGAGAATGGATTGAATATAAACATATGAAGTATTTTTATATCACTTAAAACTTACAGTTTTCTAAACACAGTGAGAGCGAAAGAGATACAGTGAGAGATCCTCAAGAACTTAGTAATACTTTTGGAAGATCATTACAACTCAAATCTCTCTCTCTCTCTCTCTCTCTCTCTCTCTCTCTCTCTCAAGAACAGAGAAGGTGAGGAAGGGGTTGGAAAGGTAACTACGAAATTGGGAATCACACAAAAACAGAGAGAGAGACGAGATGTTGACGAATGTGAGAGAGAGAGAGAGAGAGAGAGAGAGAGGGAAGATCACTACAATGTTGGGACTCTCTCTCAAGAACACATACAAAGAGAGAGAGAGAGAGAGAGAGAGAGAGAGAGAGAGGAAGATATTCCATATTAAAGAAATCTTTACCACTGTAAATGAGTTGGGGATTATAGAATACATCGTAACTTTACAACTAAAAGAGAGGAAGGAATGGATAATATAAACTAGAAGTATTTTTATATTCACTTAAAACTTACAGTTTTCTACACAGTGAGAGCGAAAGAGATACCAGTGAGAAGTTCCTCCAGAATTAGTAATACTTTTTGGAAGATCATTACAACCCAAATTTCTTCTCTTCGCTCTCTCTCTCTCTCTTCTCTCTCTCTATCTCTCTTTCAGAACAGAGAAGGTGAGAAGGTGTTTGGAAAGGTTAACTACGAAATTGGGAACACACAAAAACAGAGGAGAGAGAGAGATGTGGAGAGGAGGAGGAGAGAGAGAGAGAGGCAAGATCACTTACAATGTTGGGGACTCTCAACAAGAACACATACAAAGATAGGGAGAGAGAGAGAGAGAGAGAGAGAGGAAGATCACTACAATGTTGGGACTCTTCTCTCAAGAACATATAAAAAGAGAGGAGTGAGAGAGATGAGAGAGAGAGAAGAGAGATCACTATAATGTTGGGACTCTCTCTCAAGAACACACATACAGAGAGAGAGAGAGGAGAAACGAGAGTGAAGAGGGAGAGAGAGAGGGGGGTGGCTTTTTCTGGGGACGAAGTTGGGAATTATCACACGAAGTTGCTTTGGAAAACTATCGTAACTTTTACTTGTGGAAACACTAGAAACTTTTCGACAGCCCCTCACAAGCACAAAGTTCCGCTTCCTACACCCAAGAGACGTACACCCTCGGCAGGAGACGGAAAATGACCAAAATCTCATCAACTTTGTGTATTCATACCTTTGTCTTGCTTTCTTCTTCGTTTCGTTTGTTTTCGACGCTTCGTTTTTTTTCTCTCTTGCCTTCACGAGTTCTAATTCAGTTTAGTGGCAACTTGGTTAGCAAGTTGTTGGTCTTGGAGTCTAGTTCCATGAAGTGTGTGCACGTAACAAATACCGTTAGTTAGTTTGTTTGTTTGTTTGTATGGTGTTTTTACGTTGCATGGAACCAGTGGTTATTCAGGAACGGAACCAACGGCTTTACGTGACTTCCGAACCACGTCGAGAGTGAACTTCTATCACCAGAAATACACATCTCTCACTCCTCAGTGGAATGGCCGAGAAGTCCAAATTAAATGAACAGGTAGGCTCTTTCGAGAACCGGCTTAAAATAATGTGAAAGCGTGTGAGTTTGGTCTTGGGCTGAATTGAGCGGTTTCCAAAAACCTTGATGTTTTCAACTGTATCTTTTGAATTACCCACCGACGCGAATATTAAAATCCCGTGATGAGAGAGGCGCATTGTAGATGAATCCTGTGATGTGGAAAACTGCATTGTTTACGATTGTACGTAATCCATCCACTACATCTTACCATTTCAACCGACGATGAAGAGGCAAAGCAATATATAGTTACAATGAAGAAATTAAAGCCAAACAAATCCTATTCAACGGCCCTAACCCTCGCATGACCGGATGATGAAAAGGACCCCCGAAAATGCATTGTGCGCGTTGTAATAAAACTCCGGGGCCCAATTGAGAAAGGTATCTATTGTCGTGGGTCAATGAATGAGATGAATGGACACGAATAAAATGCGGGAGACACATAACTCAGGTCATAATGAAAAACAGAGTTGCGCCGATGAAGTTGGCTGACAATGGCTGATGCTGGTTCTGGAGAGACTAGGCTCTTTAATGGGACGTGGAGATATCTTCTTCTCGGTTCTTTCTTCCTGAATTACGAGTAGTATTCATTAGCATGAAGAAATCATGAGAGGTACACTGAAGGGTCCTAAATCGGAATCTCATTGGCGACTTTTATAAATCGTTCCCTTGCACGACAAAAGTGCAGCAAAATCAAATATATAAGCTAGTATACATAATATGTTGATTCTATATGGGAGTAGCAGCTAACAATTAGTACTGCTGTTTGGCACCTGCAAGTTAGAATCCATGTGTAAGTGTGTGTGTGTGTGTGTGTGTGCAGGGCCTTTCAGAGTTATATTACATTATTATTTTTTCGTATGTGTTTGTGGCATACAAAAATTTATGAAATAATAATGCAATAATGTCTTTAAGTAGCCCAAATTTTGTTCACACAAATAATCCCTATTGTTTTTATTACTTTCTCCTTTTTCATTACGTAAATTAACTGCATGGCGTATTGTGATAACAAATGGGTATTTATTCGAAAAACACGCATTGTTTATATCCTTGCTTTGTTTACAAAATGTAAATTTACCGCTTGTACGCACGACTAAGGTTTCTAAGCATTCTTCTTCTGCAGATTAAATTTCTATAATGCATTTCACTACGCATATTATACGCTACATTAAATCCGGAATACCCGATGTAAAAAGAATACTGTTTATGACCCTCAAGCAAAAGAGAAAAGAAAGGGATATACCGTTGCTGTTCTGATAAAAGGATTTGAGAGGCCTAAGCCGGGTTTTTTTCTCTCCTTTCCTTTTTGTGAAAGATAACTCGATTTCGTTCAGAATAACTCCACAGATTCTAGGGATATGTTTTTTTCCTTTGAGTAAGTCCGTTCTATCTATCTGTCTATCTATCTACCTGCCTATATATATATCTTTCTTTTTCTTTCCCTCTTTCTTTCTGTCTATCTATCCATGTATCGCTAACTCCGAGTCGAGTGATTTTATATTCTTTCTTTCTCTCTCTCTCCCTGTGTTTGCGTAATGACACACGATTTCTTCCTCATTTCTCTCTCTCCCTATTATTTCCTCCTCCTCCTCCTCCTCCTCCTCTCTCTCTCTCTCTCTCTCTCTTCTCTCTCTATTCTCTCATTTTCTATTGTGTGCAATGACCCATTATTTATCTTTTCTCTCTCTCTCTCATCTCTCTCGTTTTTGAGGTAACCCTTACCCATTCCCCCCAATTTCACCCTCTCTCTCTCTCTCTCTCTCTCTCTACCTGTTTTTTGGCGTATATTAACATAATCGCCCC
>NC_061096.1:62904510-62914510 GCF_015104395.2 Macrobrachium nipponense
CTCTCTCTCTGTGGTGAGCAGGCAGGCGCATGGAATAGAGAAGCTTCTCTCATTCTCTTTTTCACTCTCAATCTCTCTCTCTCTCTCTCTCTCCTCACTTTTCCAGGTGCTGACTGGATGGAGAGGTGTGTCTCTCTTCTCACCTGCCTCTGAAAGTTCATTTACATCAGATGGATTTCCTAAGGAAAATCTCGATTTTCATTTCCACCCACCCCCCCTTCTCTCTCTCACTCTCTCTCTCTCTCTCTCTCTATAAAATATTTAAGTGGCTTAGCATGATATATATATATATATATATATATATATTATATATATAATATATATATATATATTATATATCTATATTATAGCCTGTAGATCAACAAAACTATTCAGCTCAACAATTCAAGTTTATATCTGAGTAGGAAAACCTCTCCTTGTAGCAAAAGGTTTGGTACTTCACATCTCTATGATTCCATGAGCTTATGCAGTATAATCCTCTCAAAGGTGAAATCCTGGAGAGGTTGAGGGATACAAAGGGGTGTTTAACCTCTAGGATGGTAGCTTTTAAATAATTAAAGAAAATGGGAGTCTAGAGAGAATTCCAGTTTGTATAAAGACTGGTGATAAGAGTCACAGAAGGAATCAAATCTCGGATGGATGGCCTCATTTTGCAAAATAAATCTCAAAGGAGTATGCGCTAAAATAGTACCTACAGATAAGGCCAACGAGGCAAACTTATGGCACTGAAAAATATCAACAAGATAAGCCATTGATTTAGTCCTGACATGGAAAGCCATAAACAATTATAGGAATATCCCAACGTGGGCTAAATGAAATCTAGTACAGAACTACATTAATAAAAAAAAACATTATTTCAAACGAGCATAAAGATTTTTATTGACATTTCTTGAAAGTGGAAAATGTTGACAAAGACAGGGTTGGATTCCATCCGCATTAGATACTTTGGGGGGGGGACTGATTTATAGAATTTATACACACACACACACACACACACACACACAACACACACACACACACACACACACACACACACATATATATATATATATATATATATATATATATATGTGTGTGTGTGTGTGTGTGTGTGTGTGTGTGTGTGTATAGAAAGTGTTGCTGAGAGAAAGTGCTTTCAGAAATGAATTTCAAAGCGCCTTTCAATGATCATTTTAGGTCAAATGTAAAAAACTATATTTTTACCTTGTTTTCTTGACTCGTGCGGTAATAAATGATTATAAGAAGAAAGTGGTTCAGGCTGGTCCTGATAAACGAGGATAAAGTTACAGAGAGATCTGGGCCCTCGACATGCCTTAAAAACATTCCAAAACAATTAAAAAGATAAAACTATGTAGTATAGTTATCATCCATAAACCACGATTCATATTAAGTTAACGGAATTGGAAACTTTATTGCGTGAATTAGCTATATTATCTTTCATGATCAATGAAGCCGAAACCGGTTAAGACCACTGGCATTAATAGCTATTTTGCTTTTAAAGCAGCTCCATGGTAACTACGTAAAATTCATACAAATATTAAGATGATTGTTCCATTCGGGAAAATAATAGTTCCGATTGTAAAGGCAGGTTATACAAAAAATAAATAATAAAAAAAAGAATCCTATTTGAAAGTATGTCGATTTTGTTTCCACTGAAATATGCATAAGGACGTTTTCACAGAAATATGCATAAAGCCTGTGAAAGTTAAGCCTGGGTAAGGTATTTTCCTCTCATCCAGCGATTATGCAACAACTGTCGAGTTGCCAGTTACTACCACATAGTCTCTCGGGCGTTTCCTCAATGGAGTTCGCCGTCCCTTGCTATGCCTATCAATTCTGGGTATAGTTGCAATCTGCCATTTAACATTTGAAAGCTTTGTAATGCTATGAATTTAAATGGGTCCAATAACTTACATGAGATATTGCTCTTTATTAACGATAATTCTTTTCTACCAGTAAGGCAGAATGCGTGCCTAGAAGACACGTCACATTTGGTCTCTACATTAAAAGAAATTATCTACTTTAAGAAAACATTTTAATTGGAAAATTTGCTAAAATTCTTTTGCTATGTTAAAACGAACAACTCCAGCCTAGTTGAAAGTCGTTGTTAATCATGAATATATATTTTTTAAATGAATATTTATATAATTTCTGTCTTCGGTTATCACGTCTTCACCAAAAAAACAGTATAAACAAACTAATAAATCCAAATAATGTTCCTAAAAAAAATCACGAGAAGCAAGTCCGGTATAGAGAGTTATGATTAACAACGCAAAAAAAAAAAAAAAAAAAAAAAAAAAAAACAAAAAAAAAAAAAAAAAAAAAATAAATAAATAAAGTAAAAACGAACAAACCTCATTCGTGCAAAAATGCATTTTGTTTATATTAACGGAATTAACAAACAATGTTCATCGATGTAATTCAGAGCGAACGCAGGAAACCTAAGTTTCTCGAAGTCTGAGGCCCATCAAGTTGAGATAAAGCGAAAAGTAAGAACTCTAATAATAAATCTGAAAAAAGGAAACTTGAAACGACTTCATCCCCAAGGAAATGTGGAAATACCTCCACTGTATATCAAAGTTTTGGAACACTTCATATCAGAATAAAATAGATAAATCAAAAGCGTAAATTCCTTCATCTCCATTCACTTCAAAAGGCATCGAAATAACATATATAACTTTAGGGTATATATATGTATATATGTATATATAAAAGTTCAATGGCTTATCCTTGATATGCCCATCAATGTCTCCGGAGAAATACAATGATAGACGAATCACAGACCTCGAAAGGTGATACATTATTCATATGTACTGAGGCTCACGGAGATATTCTAGCAAAAAACGGTTGATCGTATTAAGAGCTAAGAGCCTGTTGCTAAAGGCAGGAAACCTATATAGAATTCTCTAAAGAACTTCCGCCATAGAAAATTGTTTCGTTACAAAAATGTTTAGATAATTCACTGTTTTTCGATTCACTGTACACCAAACATATCTAATTCTTTTGAATTAATTCATTAACCCGGTTTTAAAAAACATATCTAATTCTTTTGAATTCGTTCATTAACCCGGTTTTAAAAACATATCTAATTCTTTTGAATTCGTTCATTAACCCGGTTTTAAAAACATATCTAATTCTTTTGAATTCGTTCATTAACCACGTTTTAAAGTAAAAGTTTACTTATCGAGAGATCGCTCGAAATCTTGGGGAAAAAAAATCCTATTGTAAGAATGGTTTCGTAGCTAATGTAAAAAACTAATTTCTTGAGAAGCTTTGAGTAATTTTCATAGCGTTTAATGGTAAGAGTGCTAGGTTTGATCCCATTATGCTGCCTATCAGTCGACCCAGGTGTGAATGGGTACCGTCGTCAACTGGGTTCAGCGAACAGGGCATGGGGCTATAGTAGATTCACATCAACCGTGCATCTGATGTCTTGGACAGTCCCTTACAATGCTCCTGATTAGCTGTTGATATGCAAGTCACAGGGCTGGAAACTCTCAGTCTCTCTCGAGAGTCCACATAGGCAGGATGTATGTTCCACCTCTACAGAGGGATAAATCTTTCAAAAGTATCCCTCAGGAAAGGTGGAACATACATCCTGCCTATGTGAACTCTGTCGAGAGACTGAGAGTTTCCAGCCCTGTGACTGGCTTATCAACAGCCAATCAGGAGCGTCGCAAGGGACTGGCCGAGACATCAGATGCACGATTGATGTGAATCTATTATAGCAACTTCATCCTTCTAGACTTGCGGGAAAGCCAACCTAATTATGTAACAATTGATATAAATAAATAAATAAATAAATAAATAAATAAATAAATAAATAAATAAATTAGGACAACCAGTTCAATTTCCCGATATTCCTGTTGGATCAGAATTCAGGAATCCCACCCTTCCTTCCCCACCCCGCCCCGGTCACATTCCGTAGTCTTTGAGAAAACGTATCGCAAGGAATTTTGGAATTTTTCGCCGCGTCAGGTGAAATAAATGAACGGACAGTCAGTCCAGGGGAACAATCTCACGAGTCAGGTCAGTCTTCGGCCGTCAGAATGACCCGAGTCATCTTCCCAAGTGGATGTCTTTCACATCTCTCCATCTCGTCTTCCCATAGACTCATTCTCTTTGATGTCAGGACTATGGACGTTTTTTTCGTCTTCTTCTTCGTTTTAAGGGCATTCGACTTTTGAAAGGATCTCTTTACATGAGATTGTCTATGGAGTTAGAATGCTTTCGTTTAACGGTCTCTGACAAATTTGATATGGTAACTGTTTGATAAATATTTTATTATATATATATATATATATATATATATATATATATAATATATAATATATATATATATGACGCAATCACTTTAACACGTTATTAACATATCATTCAAAACGGCAAGTGATTTTAAAATAAGGCAATAATGCCGATACGGTCGCCACCTACAACCAGTTTTGTTATCTCTTCTCCTGTGATTTGAGTTTATATATATATATATATATATATATATATATATATATATATATATATATATATATATATGTATATAGTATATATATATATGTATATATATATATATATATATATATATATATATATCTATTGTATGCACTAGCAATAAGAAATTGCTTGTTTTATCTTTGCTATACTTTTTCCATTCACGAGTAATAAGAAATAACTTTTCGTTATTTTTGCTGCAAATTCTTTCCTAAAATTGTTTTTGCTCTTATTTTTTAATCCTTCCGACTCCCCCACTTGAACACAATTTTCTTCCTACATATTTTGGAGACAACGCTCCTTGCCAGGCAGCAAGAAATACACTGTTGTAAAACCTCAGTCACGATCTCTATTTTGACAGTGATGGCACAACTAGTCCGCAATCCGCTGTCAAAAGTTTTGGAAATGTTATGGACGCGTAGGAACCCTCTCCTCATCCAGAAGCCTAAGGGAGCTTAGGCCTACTTGTGTAACTTTTCCACAAAGTCTATTGTGTTTTTATTGGTTTCTCTTGATATTTCATTTTCTTATTCGGTGTGATGTTAGGATTCGGGTGGTTTGCGGTTGTTATTTTTCTATTTTTTGGAGGGTGAGTGGGGGGGGGGGGGTGTGATTTACGAAAATAACTTCGATGTTTCTATGACTATAAATTCGTGACCAAATACAAATTAATCAGAAAGGACTCATTTCATAAAAAATGGAGTATTATAATTTTTATCTCGCCATTTTTTGTGTTCCCCTTTCCCTATTCCCATTCCGTTTGCTTCGTAGAATTTCCATGAATTCCAGTGAAAGTAACTTCAAGGAGATGGATTACACAGGTATATACAGCCGCCTCAATCTTTAACCCCCCTTCTTGACCTTTGGCTTAACTCGTTGCTGGCTGCGTTTCCTGCTCGTTAATTTTCCCTGAGGTACCTTCGAGCCTCTATGCAATATTCTGACACCTTTGGTAGAGTCATGATCCTTCGCGCACCAAAAATTCGCTTCCTTGTGACGACGCCCTGGCGTAGACGCTGCCTAAGAACAATGAAAAGGTTCGGAAGCAGCCTATATGACCTCACAAGAATCCAAAGGTCATCTCAAGGTTCCCAATCGTACTCTGCAGCTAGGTCACATTGGTATACCCCACTGGTCAACCAAGGTCCTCTAATGGTCCAAACGACAATGACTGGCAACAGCAGTTAAGCCACACGAACAGGCTACTGAATACAAGATCCTTAAGCATCAGTGCTTCTGAAACTAATCCCTCACCTTTTCCGGGTCTTATGCTGTCTGGTTGTTGCTGGGCCCTCCCTGTATTTCACCCTTGCGGTAACCTCAGTTGTGGAGAATGTCATGTGCAATATCATCAACAGCTAAAATCTGCTATAGCAATGTTCTGTATACATTTTATCAGCTGTGTGTGTGACTGCTGTCTATTGTGTGATCTACTACATTTTCGCCTTCAGTTACATCACTTTCTGCCTTCAGGTTTTGTCCAATTTGATCTTTTCCAAACTCTTTTATCATTACCTTTCAGCATTACTGAAAAGACTTAATTTGTTTATTCAAGACCTCTCATGGACAAACTGTATGATTGTCCACTCGTAGGGCGACAGACAATATTAATTCTTGTCAGTTTGGTACAAACATATAGACGCATTGACAATCATATTAGCACAATGAAAATATATTCTTGAATGAATAAATGAAATCTTTCTCAAGGACAGTGTGATACAGTCAAACGAATGTGAAAGACAGCTTATTTAAAAGTTTGACGAAACGCGCGGTCAAGGAACTTGATCACTGAATGAAATTCTGACTTTCTGAAAAATTAATTACCTCAGCGGTACGTCGAGAATAAGAAAAATTCTTATATAATGAAAAGATTCCAGCATTACTGAACAAACTGTTTGGTTATTCAAAACCTTGGATGGTTCATTGTTGCATCTGTGTAAAATTATCATTATTTCATTATTGCTTGCATTGTATTTTTTTTTTATGTCGGATCTGTCATTACATTTTTAAATGCCTCCTTGTCTTTCTGTCAACAAGTTTTTTTTCCTCTAATTTATTTAGTATTTTATTGATATTGATTCTATTTAATTTTTTAGTTCGGTTTCACGTTTTATTTTTTACTTGAATACATTACTTCATTTTACGGCTTGGTATTTGTGTTTTCATTCTTGCTCGTCATGCTTATTTATAAATATGTATATATAATATATGTGTGTCTGTGTATATGTGTATATATATGATATATATGTATATAAACACACACACTCGTATATATATGTGTGTGTGTTTGAATGCATGTAATACTGAAATTCATACTTTTTCAGCAATGGTTGAACCGACTCTATTTTTAACAATTTGCATATCAAACTCACCTTAGAAAAAGAGAGTAAACGTATTGGAACTAACTGGTCAATCTGATAAAATACAGATCCTTCCAAAATTCGAACGCTCCCCCCCACCCCCCCAAAAAAAAGAAAGAAAGAAAGTAGGAGGCTATATAGTCCTGACATCAAAGAGACAGAGTCTATGGGAAGACGAGATGGAGAGATGTGAAAGACATCCACTTGGGAAGAGGACTCCGGGGGTCATTCTGACGGCCGAGGACTGACCTGACTCGTGAGATTGTCTCCCCTGGACTGACTGTCCGTTCATTTATTTCACCTGACGCGGCGAAAAATTCCAAAATTCTTTGCGATACGTTTTCTCAAAGACTACGGAATGGGACAGGCGAGGCGGGGGTGGGGGTGGATTCCGGATTCTGATCCAATAGGAGATGGGGCAAAGTTTTCATATTTGAGGAGCAGTAGGTATTTGCGTGAAAATTGATCTATTTTCTATGTGGATCGTAGTCTATAGGATTTGGTATAGGTTGGGGCATATTTAAATATATGAAATGGAGCTCCTCATTCTGCTTTTTATCTGCCAGAGATTCTTGACATTCTAAATTTATACATATGATATTTACCACACAAATTACGACTGAACGTCGAACAAAAAATCAAGTTTAAATGGGTTGGAGACTTGGAAAGGAGCAACTTGATCTCGAAAGTGATTCATTTTTTATTTCTTATTTTATTAAGCACATGAAACCCATTTATACGGAACAATGCCACCAAAGGGGCCCCTGACTTGAAATACAAGCTTTCAAAGAATATATTGGTTTCAAAACCTCCCAACGCGGGCCCACACTGGCAGCAGTCACTCATCATGATAGAGCCTGTGATTTTTTCATGGCCCTGGGGGAGGCGCGAACTCATGGCATCTGAGTGGCATACCAAGCCACTAGCCACTATAATGCCTAAAAGATTGAAAACAGACTGCTGGAGTCTAGTAAGACGCGAGATATATGATAATGCAATAAGTGCTTGAGCAAAAATCTCTCTCTCTCTCTCTCTCTCTCTCTCTCTCTCTCTCTCCTCTCGCAGAACACGAGATTCCACGAGACCTGCCCCCCCCCCCCCCCCCCCCCCCCCCCCCCCACTTTTTGCGACGATCCTTAAACAACATTACCTTCTGAAGAATAAGAAAATGACTATGTTTAGCGGGCGAGCCCTCCTGGAACTGAGAAATGAAGTCCCGGCCTCTCCACTTTGGGTGGATCACGCAAGCATTAATCATTCCCTAAAGTGGTGACTGTACCGAAGGCTCGGAAGAAGTGTGCTTGCTTGCTTGCTTGCTCTCTCTCTCTCTCTCTCTCTCTCTCTCTCTTTCTCTCTCTCTCACTCTCCCTCTCCCCTTCTGTCTGTCTGTTTGTCTGTCTGTCTCTATCTCTCTCACCCCCCGTCTCTCTCTCTCTCTCTCTCTCTCTCCCTCTCTCTGTGTGCTTTTCTTGAAAAAAATATACCAGGTGTAATAACTAACATACTATGTTAATTGAATTCTGTTGTATCTCTTTTAACGAAAAATACCCTAGTGTTAATGGTAGTTAGTTAATAATAATAATAATAATAATAATAATAATAATAATAATAATAATAATAATAATAATAATAACAAAACTATTCGGAACCAACCAGAAAAGACTATACAGCCAACTAAGAGGGGAAGACAACCACCCAGAAATTCCTGAAGCCGAACCAAGTAAGAGACTCTGGGAAAACATATGGAGCAATCCGGTATCACACAACAAACATGCAACATGGCTCAGGAAGTCAAGGAAGAAGAAACAGGGAGAATAAAACAAAGATTCACAGAGATCACGACAGACACAGTCAGACACCAAACTAAAGAAAATGCCAAACTGGAAAGCCCCGGTCCCGATGAAGTCCATGGATACTGGCTCAAAAACTTCAAGGCCCTACACCCACGAATAGCAGAACAACTCCAGCATTGTATCTCAAATCACCAAGCACCCAAATGGAATGACCACAGGAAGAACATCCTTAGTACAAAAAGACAAGAGTAAGGGAAATATAGCCAGTAAACTACAGGCCTATCACCTGCCTACCAAAATAATGCGGAAGTTACTAACAGGTATCATCAGTGAAAGGCTATACAACTACCTAGAGGAGACAAACACCATCCCCTACCAACAGAAAGGCTGCAGAAGGAAGTGTAGGGGCACAAAAGACCAGCTCCTGATAGACAAAATGGTAATGAAGAACAGTAGGAGAAGGAAAACCAACCTAAGCATGGCATGGATAGACTATAAGAAGCTTCGACATGATACCACACACATGGCTAATAGAATGCCTGAAAATATATGGGGCAGAGGAAAATACCATCAGCTTCCTCAAAAATACAATGCGCAACTGGAATACAATACTTACAAGCTCTGGAATAAGACTAGCAGAGGTAATATCAGGAGAGGGATCTTCCAGGCGATCACTGTCCCCACTACTCTTCGTAGAGCCATGATTCCCATGACAAAAGTACTACAGAAGATGGATGCGGTACCAACTCAAGAAAAGAGGCAACAAAATCAACCATCTGATGTTCATGGACGACATCAAGCTGTATGGTAAGAGCATCAAGGAAATAGATACCCTAATCAGACTGTAAGGATTGTATCTGGGGGACATCAGAATGGGAGTTTGGAATAGAAAAATGCGCCTTAGTCAACATACAAAAGGCAAAGTAACGAGAACTGAAGGGATAAAGCTACCAGATGGGAGCAACATCAAACACATAGATGAGACAGGATACAAATACCTGGGAATAATGGAAGGAGGAGATATAAAACACCAAGAGATGAAGGACACGATCAGGAAAGAATATATGCAGAGGACTCAAGGCGATACTCAAGTCAAAACTCAACGCCGGAAATATGATAAAAAGCCATAAACACATGGCAGTGCCAGTAATCAGATACAGCGCAGGAAAGTGGAATGGACGAAGGCAGCACTCCGCAGCATCGATCAGAAAACCAGGAAACAAATGACAATACACAAAGCACTACACCCAAGAGCAAATACGGACAGACTATACATAACACGAAAGGAAGGAGGGAGAGGACTACTAAGTATAGAGGACTGCGTCAACATTGAAAACAGAGCACTGGGGCAATATCTGAAAA
>NC_061096.1:62919510-62924364 GCF_015104395.2 Macrobrachium nipponense
GTAAAGCAAAAATGGGAATGTTGTTACGGCACTTCAAAACAAGAAAAGCTGAACACATGATTATGCTTTATAAAACATATGTTCGTAGTCCACTTGAATATTGCAATATGATATGGTACCACACTATCAAAAGGATATTGCACAAATAGAGAGTGTACAAAGGTCCTTTACAGCTAGAATAGAAGAAGTTAAGGACCTAGACTACTGGGAAAGACTACAATCCTTAAAATTATATAGTCTAGGAGAGAGAGAACGCTACATGATAATTCAGGCATGGAAAAACAGATAGAAGGAATAACAGAAAATATCATGGAACTAAAAATATCAGAAAGAGCAAGCAGAGGTAGATTAATAGTGCCCAAAACTATACCAGGAAAAATAAGGAAAGCACACAGGACATTAATCCACTACGCACCAGCATCGATAATGCAGCGTCTATTCAATGCGTTGCCAGCTCATCTGAGGAATATATCAGGAGTGAGCGTAGATGTGTGTTTAAGAATAAGCTCGGACAAATATCTAAACTGCATCCCAGACCATCCAAGATTGGAAAGATGCAAAAATATACCGGAAGATGTACTAGCAACTCTCTGGTAGACATTAGAGGCGCCTCACACTGAGGGAACCTGGGGGCAACCCGAACGAACTGTAAGGTCTGTAAGGTCTGTAAGGTCACATTTTACCCACACAATGGCAACGGGGGAACCTTGATAGCTTTATATCTCTCATTAACTTACAATGAGAAGAAGAACTTACAATGACAAGGAGGGTTTAATAGCAACCTTCTCTCTCTCCCTCTCTCTCTCTCTCTCTCTCTCTCTCTCTCTCTCCTCTTCTTCTTCCTCCACGTGTCATGACAGCGGTAACTGAGTGTCCGCTAATAGCCTTATCCATCTCTCTCTAATTGACACAAAGGAATCACCTTCGATTCTTCGTGCTGCGATTCCGTGGATTCTTGAATATCGAGTAAAATTGTTGCCACTGTGGGATCGAGATTTTTATGAGAGAGAGAGAGAGGGACCATTGATGTTTGTAAAAAAAAAATATTACAGTCAGATATGTTTGTGTGTGCGTGTGTGTGTGTGTGTGTGTGTGTGTGTGAGAGAGAGAGAGAGAGAGAGAGAGAGAGAGAGAGAGGATATTTTTAAAAAAATTCTTGCTCAGGAACGATTGATATTTATATTTTAACAAATCTTGCGCGGGAACGATTGATATTTATAAGAAAAAAAGGGAAATATGAGAGAGAGAGAGAGAGAGAGAGAGAGAGAGAGAGAGAGAGAGAGAGAGAGAGAGAGAGAGAGGATTATTTTACAATTTCGTGCTCAGGAACGACTGATATGTCTAATGGCAGAAAAATTATACAATGAGATGTGCGCAAGCAAGAAAGAAAGAGAGGGGAGCGGTGTATGGATGGATTTGCAGGGTGGGTGGGGTTGAGGGGGGGGGGTGCGGGGTAGTTGAGGGTGGGGATGGGGGGGGCGGTAAGTGAGATGGAATGCGTAACGACTTCCAGGTGAGAAAAATATAAGGAACTGTAATGGTCTGGAATAAAGGATAACACGATGCAAAGTACATAAATTTCCCTCGCCTCTCCAGCGAATTCAATACGGAAATAAAACCCACCACCTTGGTAGGACACAGAATTTGTTTTACATTATGTAAATCACTGGAACAAGAGATTTCAGCGGAAAATAAACCTGGAGAGAAAGAATAAACAAAAAAAAAAAAAAAAACACACACGATTTTGGGAAAGGAGTTGACGAAGGCAGACTTTCTCTCTAAAGGTTTCACTTTTTCGGGATTTTAAAGAATTCTTCTCGCTGACTGATTAAAAGCCATTCTCTATCCATGATGTTCTATCTCGTTTCATGCAATTTTTAGTCAGAATTCACTGAAAACGTGACGCATTTATCAAGGCAAAAACTTAGGAATTCATGTTCCTTCTTCATCATCTAATATCCCAATGCCGAAACATTTTGGGGCGTTGCTTCGAAAGTAACTGCTACTTTCCAGTGTAAATAATAATAATAATAATAATAATAATAATAAATAATAATAATAATAATAATAATAATAATAAACTATCATGAGTTATTCGTACACCAATGACTGCGTGATTATGCAAATGGCTCTTCCGCGGAGGTTATTTCATAATTACGGCAAAGTGCCTCTGCATATCAAAGATCGGGCGTAGAGCACCATTTTATCCTGTTGTTCTAAAGGATTGCAAAATTGTTTCCTAATGGAGTTTTGAAAATCCATCAGACTGAACAAACGGAAGAGTTACGGTACTAACTAATGGCCGAAGACCCTAATCCAGGTTGTTAATTCACAAAGAACACGGACCACCTAATGAAAGTGAAATTGGAACTGTGTGTTTATTATATTATTATCATTAATATTAAAAATATAAACACCTATTCATATGAAACAAGCCAACAGGAGCTTTTGTTATTATTATTATTATCATTTGGGAAAAACGCTCTATCGCGAGAGTATATATAATGTTCTAAGAATTCCACAATAACAAAAAATGTTGAGTTCGAGTATGATTTAAATTATATACGAACTCACAACATTTTTTATTATTGTGGACCTCTTATTATTATTATTATATTATTATTATTATTATTATTATTATTATTATTATTTTTTTTTTTTTTTTTTTTTTTTTTTATTTTTTTTTTTTTTTTTTTTGTTTTTTTTTTGCTCTATCACAGTCCTCCAATTCGACTGGGTGGTATTTATAGTGTGGGGTTCCAGGGTTGCATCCTGCCTCCTTAGGAGTCATCACTTTCTTACTAGTGTGCCGTTTCTAGGATCACACTCTTCTGCATGAGGCCCGGAGCTACTTCAGCCTCTAGTTTTTCTAGATTCCTTTTCAAGGATCTTGGGATCGTGCTAGTGCTCCTGATTATGATTGGGTACGATTTCCACTGGCATATCCCATATCCTTCTTATTTCTATTTTCAGATCTTGATACTTATCCATTTTTCTCCCTATCTTTCTCTTCAACTCTGGTGTCCCATGGTATTGCGACATCAATGAGTGATACTTTCTTCTTGACTTGTCAATCAACGTCACGTCTGGTCTGTTTGCACGTATCACCCTATCCGTCCTGATACCATAGTCCAGAGGATCTTTGCCTGATTCGTTTTCTATCACTCCCTCAGGTTGGTGCTCGTACCACTTATTACTGCAAGGTAGTTGATGTTTCTTGCACAGGCTCCAGTGGAGGGCTTTTGCCACTGAATCATGCCTCTTTTTGTACTGGTTCTGTGCAAGTGCCGGGCATTCGCTTGCTATGTGGTTTATGGTTTCATTTTGTATTGCACTTCCTACATATGGGAGAGATGTTATTTCCATCCTATCGTTCTTTGAACATATCTGGTTCTGCTTAGGGCCTGATCTTGTGCCCGCTGTTTATCAGTTCCTTCAGTTTCCTTCTTTAGCTCTCCCCTCTGTAGCCATTGCCATGTGTCATCGCTGGCTAGTTCTTAGTCTGTCTCATGTATTGTCCGTGCATTGGTTTGTTGTGCAGTCCTCTGTTCTGTCTGTCATTCTCCGTTCTCTGTATATTTCTAGGGTCTTATTATTATTATTATTATTATTATTATTATTATTATTTTTGCTCTATCACAGTCCTCCAGTTCGACTGGGTGGTATTTATAGTGTGGGGTTCCGGGTTGCATCCTGCCTCCTTAGGAGTCCATCCACTTTTCTTACTATGTGCGCCGTTTCTAGGATCACACTCATCTGCATGAGTCCTGGAGCTACTTCAGCCTCTAGTTTTTCCAGATTCCTTTCCAGGGATCTTGGGGATCGTACCTAGTGTTCCTATGATTATGGTACATTTCCACTGGCATATCCCATATCCTTCTTATTTCTATTTTAGGTCTTGATACTTGTCCATTTTTTCCCTTCTTTCTCTTCTACTCCCATGGTATTGCGACATCAATGAGTGATACTTTCTTTTTGATTTTGTCGATCAACATCACGTCTTGTCTATTCGCAACGTATCACCCTATCTGTTCGATGCCATAGTCCCAGAGGATCTTGCCTGATCGTTTTCTATCATCCTTCAGGTTTGGTTTTCGTACCACTTATTACTGCAAGGCAGCTGGTGTTTCTTGCACAGGCTCCAGTGGAGGGCTTTTGCTACTGAATCATGCCTCTTTTTGTACTGGTTCTGCGCAAGTGCCGGACATTCGTTTGCTATGTGGTTTATGGTTTCATTTTTCGTATTGCACTTACATATGGGAGAGATGTTATTACTATCTATGGTTCTTTGGACATATGGGGGGGGATGGTTCTTAGGGACCTGATCTTGTGCCGCTGTTATTATTCCTTCAGTTTCCTTCTTGAGCTCTCCCCTCAGTTAGCCATTGCCACGTGTCATCGCTGGCTAGTTTCCTTAGATTGTCTCATGTATTGTCCTGCATTGGTTTGTTGTACCATTGCTTGTCTTTCTCCTGTCTGTATAATTCTTGGACTTCGTCTACTTTTATCAGTCCTTCTTCCCATGCACTCTTGAGCCACTCGTCTTCACTGGTTTTTTAGATATTGCCCCAGTGCTCTGTTCTCGATGTTGACGCAGTCCTCTATGCTTAGTAGTCCCCTGCCTCCTTCCTTTCGTGTTATGTATAGTCTGTCCGTATTTGCTCTTGGGTGTAGTGCTTGTGTAATTGTATATGTTTCCTCATTTTCTGGTCTATACTTATTATTATTATTATTATTATTATTATTATTATTATTATTATTATTATTATTAACAAACATAACGTTTTGAGACTCAATAGAATAAAATATCTTCGCTAGTTTTTATCACGGTAGCATCTTTTCAGTGAAAGCCGG
>NC_061096.1:62924864-62932364 GCF_015104395.2 Macrobrachium nipponense
TGAATGATCATTTGTCACCCGAGTTCCTTTTGGACTGGTGATTAAAGCCTTGAAAAAACTCGGTAAATGACTCATGGTCAGTAAGGATTTTTATCAGGATAGCCATAGATTATGAACTTAAAATATACTAGTGAGTTAAAGATACCTAGCCCTTCCTTGCCTATTACTGTATATTTACTTACAGAGGGCTTTAGTTTACATGAATAAAAAGCTATAGGGAAGAACTGTTTATCATATTACTGAAGTAATACCCTCTTACCCTTCCCCGGTCTGAGGCGTCTGTTGCAATAAAAAAAAAATTTCCTTATTTAAATCAGGATTTTTAAGTTAGGTGAGCTGCATTATTCCGCTTTTAAGATATCGAACGCCTGTTGATGCTTTTTAGACCATAATAAATCTACATTCTTCTTCGTAAGATCTGTTAAAGGAGCTGTCATGATTGAAGAGTTACATATTTACATACGATTGTAATACCCACTATTGCTTAAAAGTGCTGTATCCCCCTTTTACGTTAATAGGTACCGGAAAGTTATGAATAGCCGACACCTTACCATGGATTACTTTAAGACCTTGACTAGACACATAAAACCTAGATAAACATGTTCGGTTTTTAAAAACTCACATTTAGATATTTTACTCTGAGATTATTTGTCTTTGTCTCTGTAGCACTAGCTCTAGTTTATGTGAATGTACTTCTAAGGTATTAGAAAGGATTACAAGATCATCCATATAGGCATGTAGGTTATCCCCTAAAAGTCTCCAAACACTATATTGTAATTGGGGCGCAACGTAAAAAATTGATAATGTCCCCTGAGTGTGCTGAAAACGGTGTATGAGGTACAATCACTTAGGTAATGGTATCTGGTAAAAGCATTTAAGTAAGTCCAAGCTGGTGAAAAATTTATTCTAACCTAACAGAGATAAGATGTCGTCGCTACATGGCACTGGAAACTATCGGGAGTCGTTTCCTTGTTTAAGCGACAGAATCTACGCAGATACGCCAAGTCCGATCTTTTATGGCATGACGTTTGAGGGAAAAATTATATGGGCTTATGTGATTTCCTAATGACTCCTATTACTAACATTTGTCAACTTCGTCATTTATCTCTATTTTGAAATTTCATTGAGAGTCTACACGAAGGTACGTATATAGCTTTATGTTTGTCCTTAGACCGTATTTTGTGTTAAATTACATCCGTTTTTTCCCAGAGATCACTCGCGTAGTGGAGAAACTTCCTGGTATTCAGATAAAAGATAAAAAAAAAAATTTCTGCTGAATCACCTCTGCTTGAATGACTTTTACGGATATTACTTTAGATAGATTAACAGAGAGATTCATCCACGACTGGTTGGGCGTGATTAAAAATTAGCAACAATAAAAAATGCGATATTTATAACTTCCGTATCCACGATATGTATACTTTTAGGGCTTTGTTCGCGGAAATCGTTATATTTCAGAGTGTCGGGAAGGATTAAAATTTCAGATCCCAGCAAAGTCTTTTTACACGCACTAAGACATTCGAGGGTGCATGCTTCTCGAGATTTTGCGTGCAAAGTGCGACTGCGGTTTGTGGGAGAATTTTGTTGGGTCATTTGAACAATGTTACGATTTTATGAGACAAATGTATAGTTCCTCTATATAAGTTTATTATTGAACTGTCTCTTTTTTTGTTCAAACGGATTTCAATATGTTTGAAGGTTTATAGGATTTTCATTTGATAACACGCCTTATTTTGAACATGTGGGGATGTAAGATAATATTTTGTATACCCCTAGATGAATCTTACAATTACACTAGATACAGATCAATGTTTTTTTATAACTAGGAGTAGGTATCTGTAAACGCTCGCTTATCCGGACTTCTCATTAGGGAAGTTCGAACAACAGACGGTGAGTCCGTAAATACAGGATATTACGTGGTACTAAAGGAATAAACAAGATATTGCTAATTGTTTTTTACGGCGCGCTACAGTCGGGCTTTATCCACCATCTACTTAATAACTTACGTTTACTATTAAAAAAAAAAACCGAAAAAACCTGCTCTGATTACTGTTTATACAAGGTCGTGTGTTCATAGAAAAATAAAAAAATCCTTTTTAATTCAAAAAAGATATTGGCATGTATGAACCAACATCGCTTTTGTTTTTCCCCACTCTGCTAGAGTCGCTTATTGTTGTGGAATTTGCTTTGCTTTGAAAACTTCGGCAGTTTTGACTGACCTTGACCGCTTGACTAGGTGACACAGTCACCGAGTTTGCTTGTTTGATTCTGAACGGGCTACTGTTTCTATTTCTTTTTGTAATAATTAGGATCCTTCTCTTTATTACCATCGGCAACGTATTGTGTGTTTTTAGCATTATGTTGCTGGTTACGTATAAAGCAATGAATGACGAACTATTAGGAACTGAGCGATTACTAATAAGACAAGTTATCACTACTGCATTCAATATTAACTGTTTGTACTTCATTCTTTGCTAAAATTTGAAATAGTGAGGGATCCTGGTCAGCGCATTTAGCCTGATGAAAGTTTTTTTTTTTTACAGACATGTTATTCCTTGCAATCCAGCCATATTTTTAAAGTTAAGTTGAGTCATTGAGGTTCGATATTTTATATAACTCAAAAACTCAAGGCTAAAACTGCGATCGGGACTTTGCAAAGGAGCATTTATTGTCATGACCCGAAATAGTGTTACCTCTAATTTATATAGATTTGTACGGGTGTTCCACTTGTTTTTTGTGTGTTTTCTAATCACTACGGTGCTTAACGACCCTTTCCATGCATCTGTATAAATACAGACGTCCAACTGCGTAAACGCATATTCACTGTTTAATATGATTTGTTACGTAAGGGATTAATAATCACCCGAAAATGATAAAACTTAAACATAGTATATGATTATGATATTTCAAGAGAACTTTCTGGAAACAGACACTCAAAGATAAAAAACTCGCAGTAGCGAAATCTCAATGATGTAGATAATTTCTGCAAAAAAGTAAGATTAAGAATGTCTCGTAACTTCAGCCACAGGAATAACGAAATTCGACCTGCAAAGGAAACACTCAAAGTTACTCCAAATGAATAAAAAATTGTACTTAGCTTGCTTTTGTGGGAAGTCACGGTGTTCCGATAACGACACACGGCCTTGGTCCTCCTTCTCTATTTAGCGGATGACCTGGTTTTTTGGCTTGAGTTTCCCCCGTGCGCGTTGTTGGGATGATTCGAGCCCTTGAAAATCCGATGCTGCAGACGCGTTCGGTTTGTTTCTTGCAGTGCCGGAAACGCTCACTAACGATGTTTTCTTGAATGATTCTAATGAGACGAAGCTTCCGTTGCCGTAGGAAAAGGACACGTCGGTTTTGTTTCTTGAAGTTATTCACTAAACGATGATACTAAGTTGCTTGACGAATCTGCTGCTTCCGTCGTCGTTGACTTCTTATGATACATGATTTATTATTCTAGTTTTTTCTTCGTAGGACGTTGTAGAGTTCTTATCCCACCGCTGCCACCAATATTAGGGCTTGTGCCTTGTATGATAAGGCGCCCTATGAGGTAATGTTAGACTAGCGATAATCTTACGCTAAGTCGGTTGGTATTGCACTTCCATCTTCAATGGAGTGTCTGGGGGTTTGTAGATCACTTACGAAGTCGGTATTATCTTGTTGGTTATTACGACGATGTGTTAAACTCATGGTGAGGAGGTTCTTGTAGAAAACACGAATATAAAAATATATGTATTCTTCTGAAGTTTTACATGCTGAAGATCAGATATGATTGTACAAGTCTCCTAATAACGATAGCTTGATCGCTTCTGCCAATGATGATGGCTAATCCTATTCCTCTACATGATAAAGCTTAGGTTAAGAGGTACAGGTCTTCTAATGACGATAGCTAACTTTGTTCTGCTCGTCTACCATCTCTGTTACAAGTTATGAAGGAACAGACAGTATTCGAACATATGAACATACATACAAATGACATAGTTTCATACGAACACACAATCAAAATGAGAACAAGCTAACAGATCACGTAGGCCGTTTGAATTATAGGTCGGGGTAGTTGTCTCAAGCAGGGAGCTTGGACTAATGTTTATAAACAATTGAATGACTACAGGTGACGGCATGTTATCTTAGCCTACTTTTATTGATATACGTCATCTTTAGCGTCTCTAGTTTGATCACAATTCCTACAAGCAATCTTTTATATAATATGGACTAACATTCCACCCTATTTTTTATTATGTAAACACCTTACATATATATTAAAATATACATATATATATGTGTATAATATATATATATATATATATATATATATATATATATATATATATATGTATATATATGTATATAGGAGACTGCGGAACACCAATATATATATATATATATAGATATATATATATATATATATATATACATATATATATAGATACATAATTATATATAATATATCTATTATAATTATATATTAATATATTATATATCGATATATATAATATTATATATATATATATAGACATATATATGGTTTCGCAGCTCCTTGCATGACAAAACAAAAATAAAAGTATCCTGATTGTTAAGCAGAAGTGATGCCGCTTTCAATACGAGTATGGATGACGACTCATTTAAATCCAGAGAGAAAGTTCAAAGTAACGACTTGACTTTTGTGGTTTTTGACTCTACGTTTCAAACCTTTTTTTTTTTTTATTTTAATTACATGTTAAATTCCGCGAACAGCCTTGAAACTTGCCCGCTTCGTACCATGCATATGCACAATGCACAAGCATGCACAAGAACAGATTGAAGCCTGCGAGTCACACATACACACACACACACATATACCTATACCCTACGGGCATATATATATATATATATATATATATAATATATATATATATATATATATACTTACGTATATATACAGTATATATATATGTATATGTATATATAAACATATACTATATCTTATATATATATATACTAGTATATATATATACTATATATATATAATATATAGTACGTATATATATATATATATGATATATAAGATATAATTATATAATTTAATATATATATATATATCATTTACATACGATTAAATATCATATATATATATATCTATATATTAATATATATATATATATATATATATCTATATATATATAATAATATACGCATAATATATTTATATATATATATATACTATATCTTATTATATATATATACATACATATATATAGTATATACTATAATATATATATATATATATATATAGATATATATATATATATATATATATATACATAACGTATAATATATATATATATATAATATAATATATATATATATATATAAATATACATACGTATATATAGTATATTATATATATATTATATATTTATTATATATAAATATTATATATATAAATTTACATACGTATGATATATATATATATATATATATATATTATAATATACATACGTAATATATATAATAATACGATATAAATATATAATATATATTATAGTGATAGTATAATATATTATATATATATATATATATATATAATATAATATATATAATATATATATAATATATATACGTATGTATATATATATATATATATATATATATATATATATATATATACATACTATATTATATATATATAAGTATATATATATATATATATATAGATATATATATATATATATATATATATATATATATATATATGTGTGTGTGTGTGTGTGTGTGTGTGTGTGTATAAATATGTATGTGTATATACGCATAGACATTCTTTCCCGAAATAATTCAGCGCATGCACACAAATGCGTCGTGCTTAAACCATTCAATTCATCTCTTTAATGGCAGCGGTTTTTTGTTATGCAGGAACTTATTGCAATTTTTATCCCTAAATACAAGTATGAAAATCCTTCTGCCTAAAAACGATAAAAAGACTAAGGTATTCAAAGAGGTGCATTGATTAAAATGGATCCAAACTCATCCATAAAGCCAACTGTTATTCATAAAACCGCCATCAGTCAGAAACAATAAAAAAAAGGGGGTCCAACTAATTGACAAACTGAGAGCCGATGCGACGACGCTCAAAAATTGAAAGAACTTTGAAAAAAAAAAAAAAATCCAAAGCTCCCATTTAATTACACACCTATGCTTTCACTTCAAAAGGCATTTGGCACCGATATTATGTTACGATGATAATTACAATGAATATTATAATGATGATGCTTGTAATGACAGATAATGAAAGTACAGAAAATTCAGTGCAATATTAAGTATCTTCCGCTTGCAAATAATGAAAATGTAGAAAACGCCATAAACTATTAAAATATCAAGTATCTTCTACATGTCAGTGATGATATAAAATAGCTTCAGTATTTTCCGTAAAATATCTTTTATTTTCTGTTTGTTAGTAAAAAATAAAGATATCAAGTGGTTTCTATTTATAAGTACTGCGATTCATTGCCCGTAAAATAAAAAGAAAACTATTGAAATGAAGTAAAATGATTTGATATATCGACCACTGATAAAAAAAAAATGACTAGATGAATAATCGGGCGAAATTCGTTACCGAATCCTTGTTAGTGAGTGATTGTATAATGAGATCGGAAATAGCTTTTAGAATTCATTACGTGTAATTCCATTGATATTTTACGGGCCAAATTAAGCTAATTTTTCAATGTGATTTTTCCTCCCCCCGGGCGACTGCCAGAGCGCGATGATTTCATTAAAACAACCTTCGCGCCAATTAACAATTGGCGCAGGTTTCCTGAGAAGGCGCCGGAAAGAAAACGGAGGCTATTATTGTTGGTTTGTTTACGTTTTTTACCCGCGAGAAATTAACCGGTGTATTGTGTCGAAGCTTCGATATTCTGGGCCTGTCGGAGAGCTTTTTCTTTTTAATCATTATGTATAATTCCAGGGAAAATAAGGCTCCCCAACTGAGAAAACTCCGGCGCAAGCCATTAGCCAACGCTTTGATTAAATCAGGCTGCATTATTTTCTCTTTTCTTCGTTCCACAGTTGTCGATGAAAGTGCGTTTGAATGACTTTTCATAAAGGCGTCGTTTAAAACGTCATAAAATTCCCCGTGTTGCTAAATAGAATCAAAGGCTGTCCTCCAGGAATAAATATGAGCTATTTCCAGACTGCGTTTTGCAACCCAGGCTATTTGATGTTTCGTTAGACCGGTGACTCAAATATTAAACGTTCTGTAAAATCTTGTAAGTCGTCGTTGTAGGCCACACCCGCTGGCGGAAAATCAGAGAGTTGAAATTACAAGCGTTATTTTTTACGTAATGGCGCAATGCCGTTGCTTTTATTCATGTTAAAAATGTACAAAAACAACGCCTATTGAAACGACATAGAAGCCTACATAATAATATTAGCATGTATTGCGCCAAGACTGACAATACAAGCCAAGACTTCCAAAATTAACTTTTTTTTTTTTTTTTTTTAAATTAGATATTTCCTAAATTTTCC